>NC_138202.1:293851170-294137967 GCF_964194415.1 Vipera berus | reverse complement strand
ATCGCTACCGGGAGGGCCATCTCCGCTACTTGCAAGCGGTGAGGCGCTCCGACCCTCTGCCTCTTCCCCGAGGTCCCGGGAGCGAGGATGTGCAGCCTCCTGAGCTCCGGCTGGTGTATCTGAATGCCAGGTCCGTGGTCAACAAAGCTCCCCTCGTTAGGGATTTAGTTGAGGGTGAGCATGCGGACCTGGCCTGCATCACGGAGACTTGGTTGGGCCCAGAGGGTGGGGTCCCTTTGGTTGACCTCTGCCCACCAGGCTTCCGGGTGCTACACCGGCCACGAGCTCATGGTAGGGGTGGGGGAGTGGCGGTTACTATTAGGGAGACCTTATGTCCGCGGGAGACCACCGTTTCTCAGATAGTCGGGTGTGAGTCTCTCTTTGTGAGATTTGGTTCTGGGGCGCAGTTGGGCTTGCTGCTGGTGTACATTTCGCCTAGTCGCACAGCGGCAGCCCTGCCCGAGCTGCTCGATATCCTCTCAGGGTTGGTGGTTGAGTTTCCCAAACTTATAGTTTTGGGAGACTTCAATCTACCATCCCTGGGAGGTTCATCTGAGCTAGCTCGGGAGTTCATGGCTTCCATGACGGCCATGGACCTGACGCAAGTAATTTCTGAACCAACTCATGAGGGAGGTCACACCCTTGACCTGATTTTTTTATCTAGACGGTGGTTGGATGATCTTGGTGGGGGCTCTCCATTTATTATGCCCCTGTCATGGACCGATCATCATCTCCTGCGGATGGTCTTCCGTTTTGCCACCCCCCGCCGTGGGGATACGGAGCCAATCAGATGGTACCGCCCCAGACGCTTAATGGATCCTGATAGATTCCAAGCGGCGCTGGGGTCCCCACCTGCCTCCATTGCTCACAGCTCGGCGGATGCCTTAGTGGAAGCCTGGGAAAGGGCAGCCACTGAGGCACTTGACCGGGTTGTACCCTTGCGGCCCCTGACCCGGCGCAGATCCCAGCGAGCTCCATGGTTTTCCGCGGAGCTCCGGGAGATGAAGCGTCGGAAACGGGGCCTAGAGAGCTGTTGGAGGTCTAGCCGATCCGAACCCGACCGGTTGCGGTTAAGAACCTACATTAGGTCTTATCTCGCAGCGATGAGGGTGGCGAGGTGTAACTACTTCTCTACCCTCATCGCGTCCGCAGATAATCGCCCGGCCGCCCTGTTTAGGGTGACTCGCTCACTTCTTAATCAGGAGGTGAGGGAGGATCCCTTGCAGGGTCGTGCCGAGGAATTTAGTCAACATCTGTCGGATAAAATCGCTCGGATTCGGACCGGTTTGGACTCCAACTGGGCAGAGTCTGGCGATCAGGACACGAGCGGTCTTGTCAATGTTACCTGGGAAGAGTTTGATTCTGTGACCCCTGATGAAGTGGACAGGATTATGGGGAGGCTAAGCTCCTCCACATGTTTGTTGGACCCGTGCCCTTCCTGGCTGGTTTATGCAGCTAGGGAGAGGACACGAGGCTGGCTCCAGGCGGTTATATCTGCTTCTTTGAGTGAGGGTTATTTCCCCACCGTCTTGAAGGAGGCGGTGGTGAGACCTCTCCTCAAGAAGCCTGCCTTGGACCCAGCTGTATTGAACAACTTTCGTCCAGTCTCCAACCTTCGCTTTCTTGCGAAGGTTGTTGAGAGTGTGGTGGCGCATCAGCTCCCTCTGGTCCTGGATGAAGCGGATTATTTGGACCCCTACCAATCGGGTTTCAGGCCTGGGTACAGCACGGAGACGGCATTGGTCGCTCTGGTGAATGATCTCTGGAGGGCTCGGGACAGGGGATATTCCTCTGTCCTAGTCCTATTAGACCTCTCGGCGGCTTTCGATACCATCGACCATGGTATCTTGCTGCGGCGTCTCAGGGGATTGGGAGTGGGAGGCACAGTTCTTCGGTGGTTCTCCTCCTATCTCCTGGGACGCTCGCAGTCGGTGTTGGCAGGGGGGCAGAGATCGGCCCCTAGGTCTCTCGTTTGTGGAGTTCCTCAGGGGTCGGTTCTCTCGCCTCTCCTGTTCAACATATATATGAGACCGCTGGGTGAGATCATTCGTGGTTTTGGAGTTGGGTATCATCAATATGCCGATGATACCCAACTTTTCTTTTTGACCCCAAACCACCCCAGTGATGCCCTCGCTGTGATGTCCCGTTGCCTGGAGGCGATTCGGGTCTGGATGGGGAGGAACAGACTTCAACTCAACCCTGACAAGACTGAGTGGCTGTGCATTCCGGCATCCCGGGACATTCAAAATGTTCCATCTCTTTCTGTGGGGGGTGAGCTCTTACCCCCCGTGGATAGGGCTCGCAACTTGGGAGTCCTCCTAGATTCACGGCTTACCCTGGAAGATCATGTGGTGGCCGTGACTAGGGGGGCTTTCGCCCAGGTTCGCCTGGTGCGCCAGTTGCGGCCCTATCTGGACCGGGATGCCCTGTGCACGGTCACTCATGCGCTCGTGACCTCTCGCCTTGACTACTGTAATGCTCTCTACATGGGGCTTCCCTTGAAGACCACTCGGAGGCTCCAACTGGTACAGAATGCGGCCACGAGAGTTGTCTTGGGAGTTTCCCGGTACTCCCATGTTACACCTTTGCTCCGCGAGCTGCATTGGTTACCAGTTGTCTTCCGGGTGAGGTTCAAGGTCTTGGTTATGATCTTTAAGTCCCTACATGGCATGGGTCCGGGTTACCTCGGGGACCACCTGCTGCCGGCGTCAACTCCCCTCCGCCCTGTGCGTTCCCACAGAGAGGGCCTCCTCAGGGTGCCTCCGGTCAGGGAATGCCGACTGGCGGCCCCCAGGGGGAGAGCCTTCTCTGTGGGTGCCCCAGCTTTGTGGAACCAACTGCCGGTGGAGCTCCGGATGGCATCAGACCTCCGAACTTTCCGTCGTGGCCTGAAGACCCATTTATTTGAATTAGCTGGTCTGGCCTGACGGGGGATTTGGGTTTTAAATTGTTGTTTTAGAATAGTATTATTGTTTTTAACTGGGCACTGATTTAATCTTTTTTTAACTTTTGTATTGTATTGTATTGTTATTTATATATGCCCTGTGAACCGCCCTGAGTCCCTAGGGAGAAGGGCCGTATACAAATTAAATAAAACGTAAACGTAAATAAAACGATTCTGACATTTAATACATGGCAAATTCTATGGCTACTGCTGCCTGAAATCTATGCTGTGACATCAGTAAAATAAAAAAAAGTTATTATGATTCTTCATTTGTTACAAGACTTATATTTAGGGTTACCCCACCTTCTTGGAGCAATTATGTTTTTTTTTTAAAAAAACAAACTTCTCAGGTACACATTGATGTTCTTATGCCAGATGCGCAAATTGATGAGCTTTACTAAAGAACTAGCATCGAAGGTAGGTTAGATTACATTTATTAAAATAGATATTAAAACAGATGGCACAAACATTTATGATTCCTCCAGGATTGACATGTCTGCTATGAAGTACTGTACTGTATAAAAATGCCAAACTCTCCCTTCAATTGAAAGACACCTAACTTTTGTCTTCAAATGAAATATTTAAACATGCATGGCTTATAGCTTGGTGACACTTGTATCTAACAAAGTACATGCTCCCTTTTTGTGGAATGTGTGACAGAGAGAGCACATACATTCTTGGCATCCCCCACAATATCATGTGCTTATGGTGAAAAATCTCACAAGGTTGCAACCCCTCAGATCTTTTCTTTTACTGATGCCAGAGAAATTGGCCAGATGGAAAGGGAACTTCTCACACTGCAGGGATCAGTCAGCTACTAATGCCCCCACTTTTCTATGTCATTAAGGAAAGACACAAATGGCTGATGACAAAGAAAAATAGAAGGAAAGCTCCCTCATCACAAAGAACAGTGAAAAGGGTTATGTTCTATTTGTTGGTATGGGAAGTCATAAGGCCATGCAAAATATCAATATTTGATCATTAATTCATTGTATGATATATTTTAAATTGAGTGGATTAAATTTGCTTTGTGATTGTATGACCACAAATAAGAGTGATCTCATGGGGTTGATGATGGTGATGAGGAATCTGTAGCAAACCTAAACCCTCTTCCTATATTCCTTTAGGCTTAGGTCACATTTCCACCCAAGATCAGATAAACTGGATGGTTGATTTCTCTGAATTTCTCTAGACAGCTAGCCATTCTGTAATCATTTCTTAAGAATAGATAGATAATCTTTACTGTCATTTTACTGTGGGCACAATGGCACCCATCAAAAATTTAGTTGCTCATTCTCAAAGTGAAACACGTACATGACACACACCTAAAACATACTATATATAACATATGTATGGACCCATACCCCTACATATACATAACAATAAAATATTAAATACTGTCCATCTTGAATATATAACAGAAGGAGGAAGCCTGAGAGTTCACAAGGTTAATGCTGTATGGAATGAAACTATGTTTGAATCTGGATGTCCTGCTATGGATACCACGAAACTCCTCCCAGAAGGTAACAAGGAAAACAGGTTGCGAAGAGGATGAGTAGTGTCACAGATATTCTTACGGACCCTGTTTAAGCAACACTTCTGTGCTATGTCCTGGATGGAAGGGAGGGAACTGCCAATGATCTTTTCAGCCATCCTCACCACTCTCTGCACTGCCTTCCTGTCTGAAGTAGTGATGCTTCCAAACCAGACTGTGATGCTGTATGACAGGATGCTCTCAATTGCCCCGCTGTAGTACCGTTACTGTCAAAGTTCAAGTATGGGGAGCTAGGAAGACTGCAGACCTCTCAATTGAAAGTTTGTACAATGAAAGACAAATTGTATCCACATCTTTCTCCTGGCCTATTTTAACAAAAATGAGTGACCATCATACTCCACACTTGACAGTTTTGCTTAAAAGTTAGATTTTAGGGGGGAAAACCTTTAAATAATTTTTTAGTCACCAACTTGAATGAGAGCTAATGGGAAAAAAAATGCAGAATTTTTCTAGATTTTTGATCCCAGCAGTAGTTGAACTTATTTTGTATAGATCCTGCTTTTATTCTAAACTTATATCTAAAATCTTTGAAAGCTGGATCAAATCTTTGCCAGTTTAAATGCTAGGGCTTTGTTTGTTATAACTTGAAGGCTTACAAATATTAATATATTACATAAATATAAAATAGGAATGTTCCCTCTGATACTCACATACCTTTCTTACATGAAAGGAAATCTCATTATAAATATTTTTTCCGGAATGTAGAAAATGTGCAAAAACAATATGAATGCTCTGAAATATTGCCAATTTTCGGGCTGTGGTTGGCTTTATTTTTAATTATGTAGAGCAACTGCCAAAAAGCTTTATATGTGTTTAAAAATTTGATGGTGGATTCCAAAAGTCATTGTAAAGGAAATGTTTGCTTGGCAAGAGTATGAGAGAAGGACAACAAAATGTGTCACATATTTTTATTAGAAATATTCATTTCATGCAGTAAACAGTATTCCAAAGACTTCTATTAATTTTTAAACTTGATTGAAAGTACACTCCGTACAATTCTTCCTTTTGGGATATGTCAGTGCCTTGTTCCAGTCTACAGAAAATGGAGGGTCTGTTTCTTTTTAATTTTTAATTATTATTAAATGTTTTCGCTGCCCATCTCACTGTGGGACTACTCTGTATAGCTTATATACAATAGAACATAAAATGATAAAAAATAATAATAACAATAATAAAATAATGAAACAATAAAAATAATAAAAATGCAACAACATGAATTAAAAGATGACCCGGAAGGGAGCAGGGTGCACAGGGGAACGGGTTATGCCCTAGTCTCTATTTAGAACAGTTTTCCTCAATTTGACCTTTTCAGAGAATGATCTGCTTGGTATGATGGGAGAATTAAGTAGCTTTAATGACTCTGAGAATGATGCTGGTTAGGTCGAAAGGGGAGGGGTGAAGTTAACAGTAACTATCAGTGTCACTACATCAGGCATGTCAAACTCCCGGCCCATGGGCCGGATGCGTCATGCTGAAACCGTGCCCACTCCATTGCCGGCAATGGAGAAAAAGTCACGATACGTCACGCAACATCATGTGATCTCACGAGTTTGACATGGCTGAACTACATAGATCAGACCAGAAATCAATGTCACAGGAAGGCTAAAACTGACTTTACTGAGTGTAGCTATAATAACAGAATCTGATTGTCCTATACTTCCTCCCTTTCTTGTAGTCAGATGAATTAGGGTGATGTGTGCCCAAGCCTCTCCTGCATATTTTCTACTTCTGGTAGACATAAAATATATTTTCCTTGCTCTCTACAGTAGCAGCAATCAGGGCAGGTAGAATTCTGTAGGTTTGCAAGAAACCAAGCTACCTAGGAGAAAGAATTTAAAATCAAACTGGAACAAGATAACCCTATCTTTATTGTTGACAACAAAGCTGAAACATTTAAGTGACAATGGAATAGAAAGCGAGAACGATGAGGTTTCCCAAGCATAATAGATTTGGAAAGGATCTTGGAAGTCTTTTAGTCCAGCCCTCTACTCAAGCAGGAGATCCTATACCATTTCAAACAAATGGCTGTCCAATCTCTTCTTAAAAACTTCCAGTGAAGGAGCACTCACAACATTGGAAGGCAAGCTGTTCCCCTGATTACTCGTTCTAACTGTCAGGAAATTTCTCCTTAGTTCTAGGTTGGTTCTCTCCCTGAATAGTTTTAGGAATAGGTGAACTTTGGTGGATTGGACTGGGCTACTTTAATCAGGGCATGAAAGGATATAATGATAGGTGAGAGTCAGATTTTATTTAAGGTCAGTTATATTCAGGGCTTTTTTTCACATAGAACGCTCAGAACGGAGTTCCGGCACCTTTTTTGGATGGAACCTTGTAGGGTAGGCAAGGTGAGTTGTATGACATATGTGAGTTCCGGCACCTTTTTCTTTTACAAAAAAGCACTGGTTATATTCCAGCAAATTGTAGAGTTTTTTCTATCAAAATAAGTTGATATCCAGCAAGTAGACTAAATTGATACCCAACATGCCCTTGCTAAAGTTATATTGGTGGAAGGTTCTAAGGGAAATTTCAGGATGTACTTAATACTATATTTAGGAAGAACTTAGTACAATTTGGAACACAAATGTTGGATAAATAAAAGAGCCTAGAATCACTGGAATATTGTATTATATTTATTATATTAGTGTATGGTTATTGCATTACGGTGTGGTTTGGAGGTATTGTGGTTTCAGACAGGAAGGTTGTACAGAGAGTGGTGAGGATCATAGAAAAGATGATTGGAAGTTGATTTCCTTCTATCAATTTCTCAATCTGACTTTTCCAGGGAATGTTCTGCTTGGCATGATGGGAGAATTAAGTAGCTTTAATAACTCTGAGAGTGATGCTGGTTAGGTCAAAAGGGGAGGAGTGAAGTTAATATATAGCATATAAGCAAAGCTTGACCAGGGTCTGCAGTATTGTCTGGCATGCCACACATCCTCTCCATGACTAGTTTTCTTTGTTACGAGGCTTCACAGTATCCGAAGTAGAACAACTAGATTCTGTAATAGCTTTATACAATACAGTATCAACCTTGTTAATTCTCAAGACTCTTTTTTCCTCTATGTATTCTAAATGGTTTGTGATTAATCCTTGGATTGATTCATCTTGCCAATTTTGCTTAACATCTCATAAAGAAGAATACAACTGTACATACAGAAAGAAATGGCCCCAGAATTGGCAGAGGTGCACAAGATCAAATATCTAATATAAGATGAATAATAAGTACAGATAATATAGAGACTGAGCAAGAAAACTTAATACTTACTAACTTCAGCATGTTCTTTGTGTATATCTTGCCAAAATGTGGACTATATTAAGTCTAATGAATACCTGATTATTCTTCCGAGCAGCCTTTATAATGAAGAAGAAACTACAGAGAATTGAGTTTGGAGAAACAGAACAGCTCAGCATGGTGGGGGAAGTGAACATATTAGTTGAATGACAGTACTGGAAGAGATAATAGTTTGAATCAATATTGAAGGATAAAACTTTAAAAACATGAGGTATATGGATGAGACACGTTTCCTAGCTGAAATTAAAGGTGATTTAGAACAGTTAATTATAGATGTAAACATAGAAAGTGAAAAAAAATCAAGGTCAATCTTTAATGTTGGCAAGAGATAGTGGATGGCAAAAAACTGAACGTGGTTGATAGTGTTTTTTCTTGGGTTCAAGAATACTGTAGATAAAGATGGACACTGCACTCAAGAAATAAAGGTAAATTAATTCTAGGGTGGAAGACTATGACTAAATGTACACAGAAGAAGAGGGTATTTCAATGCAATGTACAGCAGGAGCATGCAGCTTTGAAAACTGGACATTGAGAAAGAGTGAGAGGAACAATACACTGAATCATGACTTTTGATATGTTTACTAAGAGCATCATTCAGTGCATGAATTGGTTCTGGACCAAATTTAGATTACTGCACTCTTTAGGATCAACAAGCAGCTTTGAGAATGTGATATAAGCGTATTGGATTTTTTTTTAATGTCTAGCAAGTTTAATGAAAATAGAACAGGGCGGACATAATTATTAAAATGGATAAATAAAAAAAATGTAGATTGTCACAGGAAATAGGCTGAATCAGTTGACATTTGCCATTCAGCCAGGGAGGCAGTATGAGTCAATAGTACTACTAATTTGCCCATCTGGTGTCCTTGAGCTACTTTATATTAAATTCCTTTAACCTCAGCCAGCACAGCCAGTGATGCCCAGAATTAGGGAAGTTTTACTCCAACAAGTCTGGAAGGTATCAGGTTGGGGCTGCTGATTTGAAGCTACAACAGTAGAAGTGGAAGAGTTCATGCTATTTTTAGAATGATTTGACCTACATTTTTACCATTTACATAGTTGCAGAGTGCCTTCTGTTTCAGTAGTGCTTACCTTTTCACAGAGTTATGAAATAGGACATCATTTTTACATTTACAAAAAGAACAAGTTCGTCCCACATACTATAATCGTGTAGGCATGCTTCAGGTTCCTTCCTAGAAACAGTGCCATCTGATAGGAACTAGAAGCTTTGCCATTTCTGATGTAACACATACCCTCTGGAATAAACCCCCTACCTCCTCCAGCATACAACTGGCCTAGATCTTCACAGCTTTTACCAAGGCATTTCCCCCCAAATATTGGGCCCAGATGATAGAGTTTCTACCATGTGTGGTATAGTGGACATTGAGGTTTCCTTTTCTTCTATTAATTGGCGCTGCTATAGTTTAATTGTTCCTGAATTTGTGTCTTATAACGATGTATGCCACCTGGAATTGCATGTATGTGAATTGCATGACTATATAACTTTCATCCCTTTCATGGATTACTGCCTTGTCGTGGCGAAGGGGCTTGTGTAATTCAATGAAGCTATGAGCTATGCCGTGCAGGGCCACCCAAGACGGAAAGGTCATAGCAGAGAGTTCTGACAAAACGTGATCCACTGGAGAAGGAAATGGCAACCCACTCCAGTATCTTTGCCATGAAAACCCCATGGACAGTACCAAAAGGCAAAATGATATGACGCTGGAAGATGAGCCCCTCAGGTCAGAAGGCGTCCAATATGCTACTGGGGAAGAGTAGAGGGCTAGTACTAGTAGCGCCAGAAAGAATGAAGAAACTGGGCCAAAGCCGAAAGGACGCTCAGCTGTGGATGTGTCGTGGTGAAAGGAAAGTCCGATGCTGTAAAGATTTTTTCTCCATAGGAACCTAGAATGTAAGATCCATGAATCAAGGAAAGCTGGACGTGGTCAAACAAGAGATGACCATCAGATGACCATCAGGTATACTACTGCGGGCAAGAATCCCTCAGAAGAAATGGAGTAGCCTTCATAGTCAATAAAAGACTAGGAAAAGCAATACTGGGATACAATCCTCAAAATGACAGAATGTTCTCAGTTCGAATCCAAGGCAAACCATTCAATATCACAGTAGTCCAAGTCTATGCCCCAAAGACCAGTGCTGAAGAGGATGAAATTGACCAGTTCTATGAAGCCCCACAGCACCTTATAGAACTAACACCAAAAATGATGTCCTTATCATCATGGGGGATTGGAATGCTAAAGTAGGAAGCCAAAAGATAACCGGAATAACAGGCAAGTTTGTCCTTGGAGTGGGGCACAGGCTGATAGAATTTTGTCAAGAGAATACGATGGTCATAGCAAACACTCTTTCCCAACAACCCAAGAGACGGCTCTACACATGGACATCACCAGACGTTCAACAAAGAAATCAGATTGACTATATGCTCTGCAGCCAAAGATGGAGAAGCTCTATACAGTCAGTAAAAACAAGACCAGGAGCTGACTGTAGCTCAGACCATGAGCTTCTCATTGCAAAGTTTAGACTTAAACTGAAGAAAGTAGGGAAAAGCACTAGGCCACTCAGGTATGAATTAAATCATATCCCTGTTGAATATAGAGTAGAGGTGACAAATAGATTTAAGGAATTAGATCTGATAGACAGAGCAGCTGAAGAACTATGGATAGAGGTTCGCAACATTGTAGAACAGGTAGCAACCAAAACCATCCCAAAGAAAAAGAAATGCAAGAAAGCAAAATAGCTTTCTGAGGAAGCTTTGCAAATAGCTGAGGAAAGGAGGGAAGCGAAAGGCAAGGGAGAAAAAGAAAGATATGCCCAATTGAGTGCAGAATTCCAGAGAATAGCTAGAAGAGATAAGAATGCCTTCTTAAATGAACAGTGCAAAGAAATAGAAGAAAACAATGGAATAGGGAGGACCAGAGATCTTTTCAAGAAAATTGGAGAGATGAAGGGAACGTTTAATGCAAAAATGGGCATGATAAAGGACCAAAATGGCAGGGACCTAACAGAGGCAGAAGAGATTAAGAAGAGGTGGCAAAATTACACAGAAGAACTATACAAGAATGAGCTTAAGGTCCCTGATAATCACAATGAGGTGGTCACTGACCTTGAGCCAGACATCCTAGAATGTGAAGTGAAGTGAGCCTTAGAAAAGCTGAGCAACAACAAAGCTAGTGGAGGTGACAGTATTCCAGCTGAGCTATTCAAAATCTTAAAAGACGATGCAGTAAAAGTGGTACACTCAATTTGCCAGCAAATTTGGAAAACTAAACAGTGGCCACAGGATTGGAAAAGATCAGTTTACATTCCAATTCCAAAGAAAGGCAGTGCCAAAGAATGTTCAAACTATCACACCATTGCACTCATTTCACATGCTAGTAAAGTTATGCTTAATATCCTACAAGCTAGATTCCAGCAGTATGTGGATCGAAAACTACCAGAAGTACAGGCAGGATTTGAGGCAGAGGAACTAGAGATTAAATTGCCAACATACGCTGGATCATGGAGAAAGCTAAGGAGTTCCAGAAAAACATCTACTTCTGCTTCATTGACTATGCTAAAGCCTTTGATTGTGTGGATCATAACAAATTATGGCAGGTTCTTAAGAGATGGGCGTACCAGACCATCTTATTTGTCTCTTGAGAAACCTATATGTGGGCCAAGAAGCAACAGTGAGAACTGGACACGGAACCACTGATTGGTTCAAAATTGGGAAAGGAGTCCGGCAAGGCTGTATACTGTCGCCCTGCCTATTTAACCTATATGCAGAGCACATCATGAGAAAGGCAGGGCTAGATGAATCAAAAGTTGGAATTAAGATTGCCGGGAGAAATATCAACAACCTAAGATATGTAGATGATACCACTCTAATGGCAGAAAGTGAAGAGGAACTAAAGAGCCTCTTGTGGGGGGTGAAGAAGGAGAGTGCAAAAGTTGGGTTGAAACTTAACATTAAGAAAACCAAGATCATGGCATCCAGCCCTCTCAATTCCTGGCAAATAGATGGGGAAGAAATGGAGGTAGTGACAGATTTTATTTTCCTGGGCTCCAAGATCACCGCAGATGGGGACTGCAGCCAAGAAATTAAAAGACGCTTGCTCCTGGGGAGGAAAACAATGGCAAACCTAGACAGCACACTAAAAAGCAGAGACATCACCCTGTCAACAAAAGTGCGTATAGTCAAGGCTATGGTCTTCTCAGTTGCAATGTATGGCAGTGAAAGTTGGACCATAAAAAAGGCTGAGTGCCAAAGAATTGAGGCCTTTGAACTGTGGTTCTGGAGAAGACTCCTGCGAGTCCCTTGGACTGCAAGGCGATCAAACCGGTCAGTCCTAGAGGAGATCAACCCTGACTGCTCTTTAGAAGGCCAGTTCCTGAAGCTAAAACTCAAATACTTTGGCCACCTAATGAGAAGGAAGGACTCACTGGAGAAGAGCCTAATGCTGGGAAAGATTGAGGGCAATAGAAGAAGGGGACGACAGAGAATGAGGTGGCTGGATGGAGTCACTGAAGCAGTAGGCGTGAGCCTAGATGGACTCCAGAAGATGGTAGAGGACAGGAAGGCCTGGAGGAACGTTGTCCATAGGGTTGCGATGGGTCAAACATGACTTCGCAGCTAACAACAACAACAACATAAGTTTCATAAACAAACAAACAAACAAACAAATAAATAAATAATAAAAAAATAAATAACCAGAGTTAAGGACTATGGGGGTAAGAGGTGGGCTCATCTTTTACAGCTTTCTGTTTGCCAGTCTCTTTTCACCTACAAACTAAGATGGACAACCATGGAGTCAGGCAATTTGAGGGCTAGTGGTATATGACTTAGTGCAAAGTAGACTAATTGTAGAGGCTCTGGCAGCTGAGATATAAATCTCTTTTATCTTCTGTCATAACATCTGCACAGTCTATCCCAGAGGAGCTCTTCAGGATGGTGAGTATCCTAATTAATCTAAGCTGTCTTGCCTTAAATGAATCATGTTCTGCTTGCTGTAATGAATTTGCTACTTACTTTGCAGATGCTTTTGTGTATGTGTGGGCACTTAATTTTGGACCAATGGTATAACACATTATATTCTTAGGGCTTTAACGGATTTTCATATTTTAGCTAATCTTTGTTAGAAGTCCTCTACTAATGTAGAAGGACAAATAAGAATGGTGCAAGAAAAAAAATCAATTAATGATAAGTGTCCTGAGGAAGTTGAAATCTTTCCTGGTTGGATTAGGAAGATATGACATCGGTTTTCTTCTATGAGTAACCAATATTTTCATAACATGATTATAATTCCCAAGTAAGTTTGTGTTTCTTTTTCAACTTTTTTTTCTCCAGAGAGCTGAACTTTCTGAAAGAGCTAGATGATTCCTTCCCATATATTTATAAGTGACATTGTGGCAGGATTATTATTCAGATTTCTTTGGAGAAGGAGCATAATTTAGCCTTTTCATTCATAGAATCAAGTCTTCAGGCTTGTGAAGAGAGCAATATGGTAAATGTTATGTGCTGGGCTCTTGTGAAACACCACGTGGGTTGCTGGAGCAGCTAATGGCTCTCCAGCAACCCAGACTTTAAGTCTCCTGTGCTGCAATTGGCTATCTCCAGGCAGCAATGGTTGATTCAAAACCTATTGGCTGCCGCCTAGGGGCTAGACTATATATTGCGGCTAGTTGCAGCCATTTCCCCAGTATAGTTCCAGCACGAAATAAATAATGAGTTATCCTGTACTCAGCTTCACGTCTTCATTCCTGCACCAAAGAATCCGCTATTTAACAGTAAATGTTACATTTTTCCTTATCTAGAGCTGCTCTATACTTGAATGAACATGTAAAGATCCTCAATGCATCCTCCTAGAAAGCCAACAGAGCTTTCTCCAGTTATTTGTCAATTTGTTTATAATATTTCTGATAGTACAGAAACATGGCAAAATCTTAGCGGTATGTCAATGGGATTTTATTCCCCCCTCTGACTTTCCTCTTCTTCTTAATTATAAGTTGTGTGGGGTCAGAAGACACATCCAGGTACACAGGTTAGGGAGGAAAAAATATTTTCTAATCATACTACCGTATTTTCCGGCGTATAAGACGACTGGGCGTATAAGACGACCCCCCAACTTTTGAGATGATTTTCAAGATTTTTTGTCTTATATGCCAGAAAATCAGCGAGCCCGGGAAGGCACGCCCTCCCCTCTCACTGTGGAGGAAGCAGGGCAGGCTGGCGTCTGGCGGGAGCTGGCAGGGCAGTCCTGCGCATGCGCGCGCTCCCCGTCTCCTAAGGAGTCCTCGGGGAGCCATGGCAGGCGCCTCACGCTCTTCCCTCTTGAGGCAGCATCGGCGGAGCCGTTCGGCATCAGGCGGGAGCCGGCAGGGCAGTCCTGCGCACGCACGCGCTCCCCGGCTGTTAAGGAGCACTCCTTAGCAATCTGACCTGGTCTGATGGGTTAGGGTTGGGGTTTTAATATGTTTTTAAGTATTGTTTTAAATTTTAAATTTGGGCATTATATTTAATTGTTTTTTTAACTTTTGTATTCTGTTTTTATATTTATTGCCCTGTACACCGCCCTGAGTCCTTCGGGAGAAGGGCGGTATAAAAATATAATAAATAATAAAAATAAAAATATCTGTAAATCGGGCCATGAGAAAGTGTTCCATTGCTTCCTTTAAGAAAGGCTTCAGAAGGACTCTTCCTTTTCAAGCTAATCCTGATGTGGACACCATCTCCTGTCTCTGGGCCTTGAGGCCTAGGGCTGAATTTTTACAAAGGAATACAAGATTAGAGCAAGATTCTCATCCTTAAAACTGAAAGCTGATTTTTTTTAAAAAAAACAACACACAGATGAAAAAAGAAAACATGTGATGGAAGTATGAAGTTTTCTTTGTGTTATTTTAGCAGGTTTTTAATGGATTGGAAGTCAAGGCAGATGTTTTATATGATGTCTCAGATTAAAACAGGATGAAATGTGTATAAGCTTCCAAAGTTCATCTGTTGTGTTTTGATAGTCTTACAAATGACCACATTAACATCTAACTAGCTCGTAAAGGTTTTAAGGTAAGATCTGATTTAACCTAATTGCTGAGATGTATAAAATACAATGTTTAGATCAGGGAAGAAAAATATTACCATAATAAGTTGATGAGATATACATATGCCCTTAAAATGAGGAAAAATCCTAGTCAGGTTTTTATTTAAAAAAAAACCAGTTATGAGATGGAATGACATAACTTGGTAAACTTCTTAATTCAGCATACGAATGAATATGAAGGAAGTTAATTTTTAAACAGCAGATTTGAATTTGCCCAGTCAGTTACCAAATATTATAGTATTAAAGGAATGCAAACAAAATAATTCATTGCCCATTTCAGAAACCTTAGAAGTTTAAAGGTGTCTTCGAAGATATACATGAGCACACAGAGAGATTTCCTACAACATAGTTTGCTGTGAATTATTCATGGAAAACTCAGGGAAGATACTGTCTGAAACAGTTTTCTTGCCAGCTGCTTCTGTTCTTAAATGTTTTAAAATTTGAAGAGATTTTGCTTCAGAAATAGGATGGGAACTGTGGCTGACTTTTAAAAGCAGCTTTTTCCATTCTGAATTTTGTAAGACATGTTATTGAAAACTTATCCTTATTAAATCTAGCAAGCTGGTCTTCAAAAAACTGGCTGAGCACTAAATGGGAATAAAGCGTTTTCTAATAGAAGAGAATATATGTAGTGCAGGGAGTTACATATGGAGTCCTTGGTGGTCTCTGAGTTTGGTTGTTTGCTTGCAGATGTTTTGTTACTAGACTAGGCTTTATATACAGCAGTTCGCCCTGCTAGTATTGGTGGATGTATTGTTTCTCTTGGTAGTTTCTCGATTAAGCTGCTGTTTACTGCTTGATTGTTTGTCTGAGCTGTCGTTCCTTCATTAGAGTATCAAATTTTTATTGTGGTCAAAGACCTGCATAAAGAGGCTGGGTAGAGTCAGTTAAAAACCTAGACTTGTTTATTTGGTGTTAATCTCTTCTTATCTGGATGTTGCTTGACTTTCATTAGTTCTGTTTCTATGGAGGAAAATAGTGATGTGATGTGAAATGAAACCATAATCTCATTTTCTCCATTATTAGATCTTCAATTTACTTTTTTGAAGGCATACATAAAAGCATATGAAGATGGATACACTGCTTTTCATACTGTTCTTCTTTTGTGATTTCATCTTTCTTAGTTTGTTCATTAAAGGTTCTCCTGATCAGGTCATCTAGTTTCTGTATTGGGTTGGTGCTTATTTGGGACATAGGTTTCTTTGTCTTTCTGTAATTATTTGGCTTTTTATATGAATTGTGATCAGTCCATGATAACTGTGATTTGGCCTTGGTCTACTGCTAGGATGATGATGGCTTGGTCTTTCTTTAGGTTTTTGAACTTTGCTCTGTCCTCTGCTTGAGTTAGTTTTGTTTCTATGTTCTTCTGGTCTGTGATGTGCCTTGTGTTTTCTTGGATCTCTGTGGCAAGTCCTGAGTTTTTAAGTTCTGCTTGTAAGGCTACAAAGGATTTTAACTGTTTAGTACTAGCTATGTTGTAGAAGAAGCCTTTCGGTAGGATAGGAGCTGCCCAGAGTTTGTTATAAGGCAGGTGGCTATATAAATGTTTTAAATAAATTTATAAATAAAGAGTGTTCCGCAGTGGATAGTGGAATGACTGTACAGGTTGATAACCCAATCAGTTTCAGGTATGTCTTTGCTTCTGGGGTTTAGCATAAATGTTTCATTTGGAGTTTTGTTTGACTTTATCCAGCCTGTCTTAGGTATATAGTCTTGATGGTGGTTTGTCAGCATTTTTGTGTGCTCTGGGGTCATGGTATGTTCCCAGATTTTCCTTGAGGTTATTCATGGTGTGCTGGTATTCATTTAATCTGAAGTGAGCATCCATGATCATTAGTCATATCATTTTTGGCCCACTTCATTCAGTTTTATTTTTGTAGCCTTTTAATGGTTATCCATTTTTTTAACCCAGATCTTGTAGCCCTATGTTATCACAAGGTGTCTTTTGTACTGATTACTGATTGTGCAGCTCTCATTGTATTGCAGCTGCTGCTGCTGTTGTTGTTATTCCAGATTCTTAATGTTATTTTTGTGGGGCATTAAGAGTCTGGAATAACAACAACAACAACAACAACAACAGCAGCAGCAGCAGCAGCAGCTGCATCACAAGGTGCCTTTTGTACTGATTACTGATTGTGTAGCTCTCATTGTATTGCAGCAGCTGCTGCTGCTGCTGTTATTATTATTATTATTTTCCACTCCCAAAATGATAGGAACTTACATTATGGGAGATTTTTTTTTTCTCTGACTATAAAACAAATGATCCCATAACTGATGGATAATATCTGGTAAAGATTAACTCTATTTGTTTAGTGCTGAAACTGATGAAAAGGGAATCAGATACAATTTTTTATGAAAACAACTGCTATCCATTTTGCAATAGCTGATGAGAGGCTGGACGTTACATGAAAACACACATATATTTTAGGTGATCTACGTGCTTCATGGAATGCTATCATTTCTTACAATTGAGCATGCATTCTTTTGTTATTAGCAGTAAAATCTTAGGCAGACTTAACATAATTTGAATAAATTTTTATAGAGCTAATGTGGGGTCAAAAGAGCCAGCTTGGCATAGTGGTTAAGGCATTAGGCTAGAAACTGGGAGAGTGTGAATTCTAATCCCACTTTAGGCGCAAAGCCAGCTGGGACCTTGGGCCATTCAGTCTCTTTCAGCCCTGGGAAGAAAACAAGGGCAATCCACTTCTGAAAATCTTGGCAAGAAAACTGCAGGGACTTGTCCAGGAAACTGCCAGGAGTCAAAATTGACCTGAAAGCACTAACAGAAAGGGGAGGGTGGCGGGGGGGGGGAGGGTGGAGATCGAAACAACAACTGCCCTTTAGACTATTCCTCATTTAGAGGAAAGACTGGGGGCTAAATCATTTGAATTGGTCAAGATTAGAAAGCTGCCATTTTCCCCCCCTTCTGGAGTAAACATGGAGCTGTTTTTCACTGTGAAAAATACTTGATGGAAGTACTGTATGTAGGTCATGTCATTTGCTGGTTACATCATCATTCATATGTCCTGATTTGCCTTTCCCATGGAGGCCTGTGTGTATCGATACAGCTCATTTTCTTCCCATCAGACAATTAATTATGAGTAATATTGCCAGGGGCTTCACCTCAAGTTGCCTTTTGCTAGTGGTTGTAACTGGGTATAGGGAAGGAAGGAAGGAAGGAAGGAAGGAAGGAAGGAAGGAAGGAAGGAAGGAAGGAAGGAAGGAAGGAAGGAAGGAAGAGCTCTCATAACCCAAGCCCTAACTTTTAATTTGTTTTCTTTTAGTTGTAAACCCTTTAATGTAGGATTATGGAACAATTGACCCTTATATCTATAGTCTACAGAATTTTAGCTTTGTCTTATCTTTCTTTTCTTCTTTCCAGTGGAAGTTTCTTAAAAATGGAATAATATACTATGACTTTTTTTCTTATTTTATTGTTTTATTACTTCTGATAAGCAAAACATGTTAAACTCTCTCTTCAGCAAATTAAAAATGATTGTAAAATACCTCTTTCCAGAACTTAAAAATCACACTCAATTGGCACCCTCAGAACTTTACATGAGGCATATTCAGTGTGGAAAAGAAGCAGAAAATATATAATGTAAGCCCTGCCTTTTCCCACCTAATATTTTCAAGGAATGAAGGGGATTACCAGAATATTTGTTTGTAAAGCAGGAATCTACATGTGTTTTCAGCAGAGTGGTTTTAATCATCAGACTGTCAACTATAATATTTCAACATATGTACTCCTTCGGTGGCAGGAAATTACAGGATTTTAAGGTCTGGGTGTGGGACAGTGTTCGACAGAATATGCGAACATTTTAGGTGTGTGCCTCCTGTTATAACAGGCAAAATGTATGTTTACTTTGGTTGATTAAAAAAAAAGCTATCTTGGAATGTGCTTTGGGACTTGAATATAGGAAGATAAACTAAATTCATTTGCTGCTAACTCCAAAATATACCAGTCATGAATAAAAATGTAATATAAATGCAGTATATAATTTAAATCACTTCATTTTATCTTGATTTACCTAAATGACTTAGCAATGGCAAATGGCATTTTTATTAAAACAAGCTGACTTTGATTTGAAGATTGCATCACTATGCAAAAAAGTCACCTGTACAAAGTGGGGTTTTGCTTTAAGCAAGACATTCCAGTGAGTAGAACACAAAGAACATGTGGTAATTAACGAGAAACCAGAGAAACATTAAGGTGGAGATACTGAGGGATGGATGCAAATATAGGAGGGATGTTAAGGAATTGTGTTTTCTTTGTGCTTTAAAGTGAACTGGGTCTGATCTAAGCAACTGTTTAGATCAGAATTTCCACTTGCTTTGGTATTGATCACCATCATACATGTGGCTTTTCTAATATGTATGAACTCTTCCACAATTACAAGATGAATATTTCATGGTCATATTATATATCATGCTGTCCTGCTGGTCCTTTGCCTATCGAACTGCAGTGAGCTTTTGGCAAATAAGTTGGTGCTACCATAGTTAGACATATTAATGCTTCTGGAAATTTTTAAGAGTATATGTACTGTGCTGAGCATATAGAAAAGAAACAAACAAGGTAGTATATTTTATTTCACCCTAGACCCCTCTCCCAGTTCTAGAATATGAAATGAGCTCTTATGTAGATTTTGCCTTGTCACATTTGCAAGTTTTGGATTAATCTTGAATCCAAATGCAATTATTCTTATGCAAATTTAGAGTGCAGTTCTTAATTCCAAAACATGTATGCAAATGTATATTTTGCAAATTCAATATAAAAACATTGGGCCTACAATATTTATACAATATTAATAGAAGATCCAAATTATGGCAACTTCATCAGAAAATAAATGCAATATTTATTTTTGTGTGTTTTAAAATGTAAAATAACCAAAATGGATGGAGGCAGCTTATAATTGATACAGTAGAAACTTGAATGGATTTTATTTCTTAGTAAGCGTTATAGCACTGCAAACATTCCTAACTTGGAAACCACATATATCTTTCTGGTGCAATAGAGGTCAATTGCTCATTCTGATCTTTCCCATCCTTGTCCTTGTCCCTTCATCTTTTTTTTTAAAAAAATATACTTTATAGGGCATCATATTTCTTGGCCCAGTAACTCATTCTAATATCAATGTGATATTTGAGGACAAATCATGTTTAACTAATTATACCTATATAAATTATATATTATATAAAAGTAAAGGTTTCCCTGTCTAGTTGTGTCTGACTCTAGGGTGCTTTCTTTTGTAGCTGAAGAAACATTTGCATTGTCCGAAGACATGTCCATGGTCATGTGGCCAGTATGACTACACTCCAAAGCACACATAATGTTGTGCCATTCATTTACTCGCATTCGCATGCTTTTGAACTGCGAGGTGGGCAGGAACTGGGGCAAGACAGGAGCTCACCCAGTCACACTTGGGTCTCGAACTAGGGCTGTCAGCTTTGTTGACATTTTGTTTGAAATCTTATAATAAGGAATAATACATAAGCACACAAAAGACATTTCTAGGGATCAATTTAGCTTGATTTTATCCTTTCCTACTTGTTGATATCGACAAATTTGAGGAGTGCAAAGGATACGGGAAAGAGATTAATTGGTCCAGAAAAGGCAATAAAAGTAGCCAGCAGTTCTGATTTCTAGCAGTGTGTTGCCACCATAAATATATGATCCCAAGAGCAATAGGCAGCAATCAAGAAAAGGAAAGGAACACATCTAAGCCTGGATTTGTCCCCTCCTAGGTCTTGTTCCATGCTTTCTTCAGTTTGGGCAACGTCTAACTAACAAAACCATGAACCTTCCTTCCTTTTGCCTGGTATGAGACCATAATTTCCATTAAGGCCGTAGTGGAAAGTGATGATGGAAATTATAGTTGAGCACATTTGGAGGGCACTAATTTAGGGAGAAAAAACATTTACGAGAACTCTGAATTTTATCCATCTCAAAGTCTTTTTACTTTTCTCTTCTTACAGCAACTTGAACAGGACTTTAGAAGTAGTTACTATTGCTTAGAAGGCTTAAGAAATGAAAGGCATAAAGAGAACATTCTCAGGATGCTGATAGATATGATTCCCCTTTGCATTAATTGGCCAGTGATAGGAGGCGGTTAAAAAAAGCTTCCAGAATTGCTTGGCATTCTCATCAGTGCTTGGCGTTAGAGAATTACAAGGGTGGCATTAAACTTCAAAGGAGAGCAGGCTTAGGAGTGATCTGGGTCTGAGCAATACTGGAAAGCCCACTGCAGTTTGAAGGCCTTACCTTGCCTTGCCTAATGTGGTCCTGATGCTACAATATTTCAATAGAGGAAAAGGGAGACTTAAAAGAAGCTTTCATAGCTGCCTGGCTCTTGAGTATGATGATCATCAGTCCTTTGCAACCTTATGAAGTTCATGTGGTGCAATGTATTCAAATATCAAGTTAATTTAGGAGTAAGCACCAAAATACATTTGAAGGCACAATAAGCTTCATCACAAACATGATTGCACATAAGGATCTCTCATGGTATGGGTGAACATTTCTCCTTCTCACCTTGTAGAATATTTCTTAGGAAAAGAACCACAACTTTGTCAGCATAACAAAAAAAGGGTAGAGGTGTACAATTTTGAACCGCTTTCTTGTTTTCACTTTTTTCAAACTTGCTTTACCTGAAAACCAAATAAACTCTCAGACTTCTTCAACCAGGTACACTATATATTTATTGAGAGTACAATTCCTAGATGTCCTACTTAAAGCCATGCTAACTAGGAGTTTTGGCAGTTGCAGTCCCAAAATTTCTCCAAAGTACCTGATTTGGGGAAAGCTGACATCAAAGGAACTCTACAGTAGGACCTAAGTATTGGAAGTTGCTCTACATTAGGGGTGTCAAGCTACCGGCCTGCAGACCAGATGCATCATAGTGAAACCACGCCCACCCCGTTGCTGGCAATGGCAAAAAAGTTGTGATACATCACGACATGTCACGTGACATTACAAGTTTGACACCTCTGCTCTACATGTTACAGCAAAATCTAGAAATAATGGGAATTATATTGCTCTTCCAGCCAATATATTTTCTGAGGTATCCTCCTGCAAACATCTCTATGCTCTTGGATGCTGCTCAAAGTAAGGAGATATTGGGAAGAATAATGACTGAGGATAAGAACAATGCTGGATGCCTTTATTTTCACAAATCAATAAAAGCTTGTCCTCTTGATTTAATAGACTGTAGAATCCTTAATTCAGTATAACAAATTAATGGTCTTTTATAATTTTTGTACTGTCAAATCTAAAATGTAATATATTAATATTAATTGCCTTTTCTTTAAATTTTAATAAAACACGTTTTTTCAAAGTCAGGAAAGTAATAAAATATTCCTCTAATATCTGTAGAAACAGAGGTGCAAATGGACTGAAAACTTTTAACATGCAAGCAATTTCATTAAGACAGATTACTGTATTGTTATGTACTTGTTAATCATAATTTTAGAGCAAAATTAATTCTTTATATGTACTTATAATTACAACTGCTTTTTTCCCCCTAAGATTTTGAGACCTAAGGGTTTATGTTGAGTTTTTATGACCTTTCAGCATGCTTAGCTAAAACTTTTCGATAAGTAGAGTGCATTTCTTTCATTGTAAGATTCTAGAACACACTTGTCAAACTTGTGATGTCATGTGACATTGCACAACATATTGGAGCTTTTTCGTCATTGCCGGCAATGGGGTAGGCGTGGTTTCCTGGTGACACGTCTGGCCCATAGGCCAGCAGTTTGACACCCCTGAGATTTGAAATTTTGAATATGAATATACGGTCAGTGATTTGGAGTACTCCCACAATCCATAGCTAATGGCAGGAAATGATGGGAGGTATGATCGAACAAACGCGGGGACGCGGTGGCTCAGTGGGTTAGGACGCTGAGCTTGTCGATCGGAAGGTCGGCAGTTTGGCGGGTCGAATCCCGAGTGCCGCGTAGCAGAGTGAGCGCCTGTTACTCGTCCCAGCTTCTGCCCACCTAGCAGTTCGAAAGCATGTAAAAATGCAAGTAGAAAAATAGGGACCACTACGGTGGGAAGGTAACAGCGTTCCGTGCGCCTTTGGCGTCTAGTCATGCCGGCCACATGACCACGGAGATGTCCTCGGACAAACGCTGGCTCTTCGGCTATGAAACGGAGATGAGCACCGGCCCCTAGAGTCGGAAACGACTAGCACACATGTGCGGGGGAACCTTTACTTTACCTTTTATGATCGAACAAAAGTTGAGGATCCAGGGTTTGAAAACTAATATTAAATATGTGATCTTCCAGTTCTTGATTCAAAACTCACCTGGATGAATTTGGAATTACAGAATTTCATGGTGGTGGTGGTGGTGGTGATGATGGTGATCTTTCTTCCTTTATTTGTGTCAGAAGCATCACAATTAAAATAAGGCATACTATATGGCACTTAAAATATAAAATGCAAAATTAAAATATGTACAAGTTAAACAGGAACTTGCCCAGAAACTAGCAACATTAATTGCATTCTGACATGCTTCCATGAGGTCCTCAAGTGTATACTGATCAGGGCACAAAAGATAGGTATACATATTTCACCACTGTCACAAAGGGCAGAAGCCACTGGATAGCCCCATTTGTTCAGAGTGTCTGGATCTTGTTTTACCTGTGCACAGTCCATACTTCCTATCTTTCGCCACACCCAGGTGTCACCTCCTCGGTTGGTTCCATCCAGTGTTGGTTCTTAGTAGCTTTCCATAGGTTCACTCTGTTTTCAAATTCTTTGAAGTCTTCTGTTGACCTAATGAAGCTTTTCCTGGATTTTAAACTCTGATGGACTGGTGGTAAGCCATAGAGAAAGTGTTGTTTACCTACTGATGATTAGACTCTCTCTGTATGCTGCTGTTTCTCATTGCCCCACAGAAGGTGGGACAATCATCTACAAACATCGACTTTTCCAGCATGT
The DNA here is from genome assembly GCF_964194415.1 of Vipera berus. NCBI lineage: Eukaryota > Metazoa > Chordata > Lepidosauria > Squamata > Viperidae > Vipera > Vipera berus. The sequence continues at coordinate 294,114,140 of NC_138202.1, read as the reverse complement.
GCAGGCATAATCACCTACTGAATAGCAAAGAGCTAAAGTTGCTAAAGTCTTAAGGACTTTTGGTTTGGCACTCCAGGTAGAGCTCGTTAATTTCCTGAGGATGTTATTTCTTCCACTGGCATTCAGTTTAGTGTTAGTACAGTGTTACTTATATGCAGTGCTTTTTTTGTAAAAGAAAAAGGTGCCGGAACTCACACATGTCATACAACCCGCCTTGCCTACCCTACAAGCTTCCATCCAAAAAAGGTGCCGGAACTCCGTTCTGAGCGTTCTATGAGAAAAAAAGCCCTGCTTGTATGTTAGGGCCCTATCTAGAGTAACTCCCTAAATAATTAGGGTTGTAGCAATGCTCCAATAATGTCTCTTTTCATATAATGTGTACCTTTCTGCTTATTACTAAGATGGAAGGCATATACCTGAGGTTTTGCTGGATTTGGACTTAACTGTTTATCACAATAATATCAATCTAGCTCTACCAGGGCTTCAGTTAGATGTCGTTCTACCTCCTCAAATGTTTTTCCCTGTGCCACCATTGATCTATTATCAGCATACATATAGTTATTAGTACCTATAGCGACCAGCTGATCATTGGTGTAAATATAGTTAAACAGCAGTACCAATCAGCCATGAGATTTATAAAAAGGAACAAGTTGTTAAACTTGATTCCCAGTGACTGTGCCTATGCAATTTTGTTGGTAATATTACAGCAGTGTCTTCTGGGATTTCCCCCCCCCCCCCTCATTTAGCTAGCAGGTCAAGGTAGCCCTGCTTATCTTCTAAAATAAGCCAAGGTTCCCAGGTTTATATAGACACCCAAGAGATTTTTTTTAAAAAGCTGTCTCTTTAAGATGGTCATTCCATAACTGGCACAAACTCACTGGAAAGATACTCTCTTTTATGAAAATATAACTCTGTTCTGGTAGTGATGGAAGCATTCCTTCAGCCATTTGGTTCCAAAACTATTTAGAACTTTATAAATAAGCAACAACATTCCTATTAAGGCAAATGTATAGCTTGAGGCTATAATTGATACAAAACAAGGGGGGAGGGGAAGAGGGGGGAGGGGAAGAAGTGTACACAGCTCTTAAGGAATTCATATTGGAGCAAGGAAGAAGTTGTGTTTAACCAGGTAACTTATTGATTCAGACAATGGCCAGGTCTATGTCTTTAGTAGTCTTTACAACCAGAAAAACAGGTTCTTTCTAGTCCAATAACAGCAAAAGGACTCTACCCATTTTTAAATAACACAGTAGTAAGATGGCTTTTACAACAAGCTTATCACTGACATTATGGTGTGTGTACATTTCTATTTTTCAGTCAAGCTGATGTTACCTAAGTGACTTTTTATCAGTCTGGTTTGATTTCTGCAATGTAGGAGAGAAATGCATAACTGCTGTTATGTAAGTAGATTGCAAGTGTGCTGATCTGAGGTATTATTAGAAATATTTTCACAAATGTTGGTTTCCCTCTTAGTGTTAACTTGGATGACCCATATTTCAGCTGATTGGGGATCTGTTTCTACACATTTTCCAATTTCTTGATAATCACATGCAAAATGCAAACCATTGTACTGTAATGTATCTCCTGAAGCATCCCACTATGCTGAAATTAGGGACAAAGTTTTGTGATTTGCAATAATAAGATGGAGGGTCTATTTTTGGATGCTGAGGAATGCTCTGTTGCATTTTCTGAAGTTCTGTAGAAGAGGGAAGTGAGTATTCTCTCAATGCAGAGGATAGCTAAGTCTCTCTTTTTCATCAAATCCTGGTGACGTTGTGCCTGTCCTGAACTATTGTTTGGATTCCACCTTAGCCTAGATATCTGTTGAGATTATCAGTCATTCAGGTCATAGTTGTCTCAAATGTGCTTTCTTCTTCTTCAAAAGACAACTGGGCTGGGTTTTTTTCCTTGAGGAAGAAGAAGAAAACGTTTCACTTCACATCCAAGAAGCTTCATCAGTTCTGATGATAGGGGGTTAGGAGGAGAGGTACTGACAGGTGAGGCTGGATGGTGAGGGATGGAAGGTTAGGTTCTGATAAGATGGTGAAGGGTCGGGATGGAAGGATTGTATTTGTTCGCAGTCATCTGGTTGTTAGCACTCTCTGAGAGCTGTTGAGGCCACTTGGGAGTTTATCTGTGCCCTCAACAACCAAAGTGGCCTCAACAGCTCTCAGAGAGTGCTAACAACCAGATGACTGCGAACAAATACAATCCTCCCATCCTCACCCCTCACCATCCAGCCTCAACTGTTAGTACCTCTCCTCCCAATCCTCTGTCATCAGAACTGATGAAGCTTCTTGGATGTAAAGTGAAATGTTTTCTTCTTCATCATCAAGGGGAAAAAAAGCCAGTCCAGTAGTCTTTTTGAAAAAAGAAAAGGGTCTCAGAGAGTACTAATGACCAGATGACTGCAAAGAAAAACAATCCTTCCATCTCCACCATTCCCACCTTCTATCTCAACTATCAGTACCTATCCTTCCATTCCCCCACCATCAGAATTTATGGATGAGGAGCGAAACAATTCATTCTTCTTCCTCAAGGAAAAAAACCTGGCCAGCTGTCTTTTGAAGGAAATAAAACATCTTTGAGATTAGCCTGGATGGATGGCAATAAATAGAGACTCAGATTATTTGGGGTTCTTTTGCTTCATTAATATATTGTTTATTTCTCTGCTTTAAGTGAGGTTACCTCTCAAGCACCACACAAAATACCCTAACTTTGTCCTTTGAGAGTCCTTTTTGATCCAGCTTGATGTCCAAGTGGCATTGGCACCTATTATTATTGTTGTGGTTTGTTGCATAGTCAGCCAGAAATTTAGCCTGGATTTGACACTTTTATCAAGTCCTTCCCAAGGACCTAGATCAGCAGATGTTGTTGCTTCATATTGTTAAAAGTGTCATTCCAGGATGTAAGATGTTCTAAGTAAACCTGCTTTTTGCAACTGACTGATGGTGATTTGTCAATGCCAATGATGTCAATTATTATTGTTCATCACATAGTCATCCAGATATTTAGTATTAGTAGTATTATTGAACTTTTCTGGGAGTATCACAGTGTACTTAAAGGATTAAACATTGTAAAATATTTTAAGATGCCATTAATAACTGACATGGGAAACATAACTTCCATTGTTCCAGTGCAGGATAAACCTTTAAAATAAAACAGAACATAAAACTGTCACTTGTGGCTTCTGTCTAGACAAAGATCAATGCATTAGTAAGATCCAGCCATTTAAAAATGTTTGAAAAGGCTATGTTTAAAGATAGCTGAAAACTCCAGTTAGGACAGTATAGAACAGCAAGATTGTTCACTAAGTCATTTTGAGCCCTTAAACTCCAGAGATAAAGCTGGTGTCAGTATCCAAAGCGATATTTAGTTGAGTTGATCCTGAAAGCCCTTAAAGACTTAGAATCAGTACATCAACTGAAGGGGCACCCATTCCACTAATCTACAGAGGTTTTTTTGTAGATAACAACATCCACATGGCATAAAAAGTACCTAGACGAGAATTTTTTTTCTGTAATGGTTTCCTACCTGCAGAAGGTTTGATGCTTGGACTCTTAAGGTGAAATTTTTACTCTTCCTGTAGGTGTTCATTGTTTAAGAACTCTTTCAGTTTTCACTCTTTTTCTTTCTTCTTTTAAAAATATATCGGCTTTATTACTGTCTAGTTATAGGGTTATTACAGGTTTCTTTTTCTAGTTTATGTTTGTGAACTGCTCTATGGTTTTTGCCACTCAGGCAAAATAAAAGTACACAAAGAAATAGAAAAATAGACAGGTGTGAATGAACTTTTAGTGTGCTTTTGATTAGGACACAACATGTAAGCAAAAAAAAAAAGTATAGCCAGTTTATTTTCTGTCAAGAAAACGTGAAATCTTAATAACCATCATCAAAGAAACATTGCTGGTCTTAAGATAACATTTTAAGCTCCCCTTGAAATTCCTTAGATGTTTTGCTAGAACAGAAGCCTGAAAATATGCTTTAAATTTTGCTTTAGGAGGATTTTGGTGGCAACATAATAACAAATACAGACTCCCTTGGAGATATGTGAAATCTGTCTGAGGAATTTCATTTTTTTTAATGCTTATCATTCCTTAAAATTCCTCTTGCATTTTGCCCAGGGAGAAACCTCCACAAAGATTTGGAATTTCATTTTACATATTTTGTAGAGGTGGAGGAGGTGGGTGACAGTTTTAAGCCAAGCATTTATCATGAATTGGATTTCTAAATTGGTGAGCTTTGGGGTTATTAGAACTGCCAGACTTGTGTGTTGCCCTCCCCATCCAATATAGAAGGCAGCTATGCTATTCTAAGCTTGAAAACATTTCTAGTATTTATGGATGTAAACAATATGACAATATTGTTAACATTTGCAAAGATGCAGAATGTTGGCACAGTTAATATCCGAACAATGCAAAATAATTATAGGATTCCTTGAACAGTTGTACCAATTAGTGCCTTTTTGATCAATGCACTGTGAGTGTCATCAGTGCCAACTGCAATCTTATTAACCAGAGTTCTGCCATGCTACACTGCACATCACTGCACTTGCCCTAGCTTTTAAAGCAAGTAACTGCCAGTGATTGTACATCTGTTCTATTTCTTCCATCCTGGTTCCTTACCACTGTATTGTGGTTTCATTTTTTTTTTTTGCTCAACTTATTCAGTTTCCTCCTCCCAAAAGCAGTTGTTCACAACAGCTTTTAAAATATAAAAATGAGTATAATTAACTCTACTCCATCATGACAACACAGGGCTCCACCCAATGTTACATAAGCAAATGTGTTCAGATAGCAAGTGGCTGAGCCATGTAGTATACATTGCCATATCTGACAAAAGAATGAATGGGGAATGGAGCATTTGTGGCACCAGGCCTACCTAATTAAAAGTACTTCTAGCCAGAGATACTGGATGATCATCTAATAATAATGCTTGAGCCTGGAATATTTTCTGGCAATGTACGCATTTTAGCAAATACAGCAGAACAGTTTGATACTTTATCCCTGGACAATAAATTCCTGACCAATAACACATATATTTTGCTTAGATTTAATTTCAGTAGTTTATCCTGAATCAACTCAAACTGATTCCAGGCACCAACTTGCAACTTCTAGGGTTTCAACAGAATACAAAAAAAAGTTAGGTATCTTCAGCATCTTTGACAAAGGTTAACATTGTCTGAACTGTTGCTAACAAAACTACATTCATGTGGTCACCAAATGTTGAGTCTGAAGAAGAGTTTACCCTTATCATCAGCCTGTCCAATCTAAGACTGTATTTTATAATAAATCTTGAAAATATAGGGACAACTATACTTTCAAGAGGGACGCGGTGGCTCAGTAGGTTAGGACGCTGAGCTTGTCGATCAGAAGGTCGGCAGTTTGGTGGGTCGAATCCCGAGTGCCGCGTAACAGAGTGAGCGCCTGTTACTCGTCCCAGCTTCTGCCAACCTAGCAGTTCGAAAGCACATAAAAATGCAAGTAGAAAAATAGGGACCACTACGGTGGGAAGTTAACAGCGTTCTGTGCACCTTTGGTGTCTAGTCATGCTGGCCACATGACCACGGAGATGTCCTCGGACAAGCGCTGGCTCTTCAACTTTGAAACAGAGATGAGCACTGGCCCCTAGAGTCGGAAACGACTAGCACGCATGTGCGGGGGAACCTTTACCTTTACCTTTATACTTTCAAGATTTACTATGTCAATTGAAAAAAATCCAGGTCAGATTCTATACCATTTACTTGCAAAAAAAATTCATGGAATTGAATAGCCCACATACATGAGCATTCTACTAAGAAATGAAAATACTGATTCAAGTGCTGTTGGATAATTATAGAGTATTAATGATTTCACTTTTATTTTCATAACAGTTAACTCCCCATTGATCAATTTTTGGCTTATCTTTCTTCATGATAATATGATAATATTTTTTTTTGTATTTTGTTATATATGTCGGCATATTTTTCCCAGTGATGATATTTCTATGATTTGGAAGTTATGTTCATTTTTACTGTCAATATACTTCCAATGAGTTATGTAACCAAGTTACCAAGAAGCGAGCATGGGTTTGTTAAAAACAGATGATGCCAAACCAATCTTATTTCATTCTTTGACAAAGTGACTAAATTAATAGACCAGCGAAATGCTGTGGACATAGTATGCTTAGACTTCAGCAAGGCATTAGACAAAGTAGACCACAACCTATTTCTTGGTAAACTATAAAAATGTGGTATAGAAAGCATCACCACCAGAGGAAGTTGTAACTGGCTGACAAACTGTATTCATTGAGTAGTCCTTAATGGTACTACATCTACATGGAAGGAAGTAATCAGTGTGGTACCACAAGATTCTGTCTTAGGCCCAGTACTCTTCAATATCTTCATAAATGATTTAGATGAGGGAATAGAAGGAGCTCAACTCACTAAGTGGCAGAAATACCCAACACCCCAGAAGACAAGCTCATGATCCAAAAAGATCTTGACAGATATGAACAATGGGCCCTATCCAACAACATAAAATTTAATGTGGAGAAAAACAAGGTTTTACATCTAGGCAGGAAAAACCAAAGGTACAAGTACAGATTATTATTATTATTATTATTATTATTATTATTATTATTATTATTATTATTATTATTATTATTTATATTTGTATACCGCCCTTCTCCCGAAGGACTCAGGGCGGTGAACAGGGCACATATAAAAATACAGAGTACAAAGTACAGATTAGGCAAAACCTGGCTCAAAAACAGTAACTGTGAGAGGGACCTTGGAGTCCTAGTGGATGATCACTTAAATATGAGCCAGCAGTGTGCAGTAGTAGCCAAAACAGCTAATATACTTCTTGGTTGTATAAGCGAGGCATAGAGTCAAAATCATATGAAGTATTAGTACCACTTTGTAAATCCTTAGTGAGACCACACCTGAGTTCTGCATCCAGTTTCGGTTACCACATTACAAAAAAAAGATGCTGTGACTTTGGAAAGAGCAACTAAGATGATTAAGGGCCTGGAGTTAAAAAAAAACATATGAAGAACGGCTGCAGGAATTGAGTATGGCCAGTCTAGAGAAAAGAAGGACTAGGGAGGACATGATAGCAATATTTCAGTATTTTCTATAAAGAAGAGGGGGTCAATTTATTTTCCAAAGCACCAGAATGCAAGACAAGAAACTGTAGATGGAAATTAATCAAGGAGACAAGCAACTTGGAATTAAGGAGAAACTTCCTAATAGTGAGGATAATTAACCAGTGGAAAAGCTTGCCTTCAGGAGTTGTAGGGGCTTCATCACTGGAGGTTTTTAAGAAAAGGTTGGACAACCACCTATCTGAAATGGTACAAGGTCTCCTGCTTGGGCAGGAGATTGGACTAGAAGACCTCGAAGGTCCTTTCCAGCTCTATTCTGATTGATTGATGTTTTCCATTAAATCTCAACCATTATCCTCCTCCAAATGTGGAGTTAATTACTTTTATATAAATCCTTATTCATTTTAGTTAAATATATCCCTAAGTATTTAATTGGTTTAACACAAAGTTTTGTTCCTTTTCAAATAAATTCCATTTCATCTATGTCTTATTCTTGTTAATTTGATATCCTAATACCATTCTGAATTGTTGCATAGATTCCTTTATCAATTGTATGTAATCCCCTGGATGAGCAACTAAAAGCACAACATGATTAGCACAATTGATTATTTTTACAGCTAAATCAGATGGTCTATAGTCTGGAGATGGGGCATGCATAGAGCTGATTTCAGTGTCTAAGAATTTTGTGAGCATGTCTAATGTCTAATAATTGGACAAACTACTATAGAAGATAAATAATTAGACTTGTTACTATGAAGTCTATTGGAAAAATTATACAGTAGTAATTTTTATCCCCAGAATTTTATAAATTGGTCTTGGAAATAGGCAATATCAGACCATATTTTTGTGGCTATGATTTCTACTTATGTTACCTTTATTGGTGTAAGACATAAACACACACACATATATATATATGCACCATCTTTTTTTACCTTTTCATTCTCTTAACAGGAATAACTGTATATTTTAATAGTATTTATATTTATATTTTATTATATTTATATACCGCCCTTCTCCCGAAGGACTCAGGGCAGTGAACAGGGCACATATAAAATGCAAAATACAAAAGTTAAAAGAGAATTAAATAGGAGCCCGAGCTAAAACAATAAATAATAGTATAAAAAACCCGCAATAAAAACCCCAACACATCCCCCATCAGGCCAGGCCAGCTTGTTCAAATAAATAATATAATATAGAGATAGATAGATACACCTCATCTTAAATATTGTTCCAAAACCCAGTATTGAGCTGTTACTGACACTTTATATTCCAAGGTGCACTCAATTTGTATAGGTCACGGAAGCGACATTAAGTCCATTTTCCGCATAAATTGCTGAAGTGCAAATGAGTGATACTATTATTTTCCTATCGCATGTGTCAGCTTTCTGTTTGTTAGATGCACTGAGGTATCAGTCATTGCTAGAGGGAGACAGGCTAGATTAAAGATATAGGTAGCCATTCCTGAATTCTCTTGAGATCATCTTTGTGATTCTTTTGCCATTTGATTACATTCAGAAGAAGATTTCATGTGAACTGATAAAGAAAGGAAAGTAGCATATGGAATATAGTAATTCATTCTGTCAGGGATTTGGCATGGCATTCAAAAGAAACCAATTATGATTTATGTCAATACAGCACAGATAATATCCTATTGATTGACTGCCAGAGCTTTGATAAAATAAAGAGTAGGCTTGCAGCCAGGCTTTTATGGGCTGGAGTGGGCCTTTGATTCTGTTCTCCTTGCCCTTGACAAAGGTTGCCTGAAACTTGTAAATAATTTGGGCTGATGAATGGTTGTGTCAAATATGTAAAGTCAAATAAACAGCAGTAGCTGTTCTCATTTTCTGTGTTCTAGTTCTCTTTGCTTTAATGATCAGGCTCACTTAGCATGTGCTTTGACTTTGAAGTCTAGGCCCAATAACCACTGTTTCAAAGTTGGTTTGAACCAAAGAACAGTGCAGCTTGTCTGAAGAACTTCTTCAAAGACGTTCACTGCACCCTTTTGATTGGATAGCTATTAAAGTCTAGCAGCAAGAAATTTTTCCTGTGAATGTTAAATGAATCCAGAGGGAGAGGGAGAAAGAAAAGAATTGTTTCAAGTAGGGGTACTAAAAATACAAGATTCCCTACTTAAAATTAGAGTAAACACAATTTTGTATGTTTGCTTGAGCAGGGGGTTGGACTAGAAGACCTCCAAGATCCCTTCCAATTCTGTTATTCTATTATGTTCTGAGGCATGCAATCTCCTGAAAAAGTTCTGAAATATCAGAGAAGCCATCAAGCTAAGAGTAAACATGGCAAATTCCAGAGCACTATGGGGCATGAAAGCTTGTTTTTCTAGATCGGTGTTCCTCAGCCTTGGGAACTTTAAGATGTCTGGACTTCATGTCGGCTGGGAAATTTTGGGAGTTAAAGTCCACATATCTTAAAGTTGACAAGGTTAATATACACTTAATATATAGATAACCATCTCTTCCAAATTTATTTGTACTGACAAGCAATCCAGAGCTTAATCTGTTGGGTGGACACAGCAGAAATATTACCTAACCTATGTTCAGAAGCTAACTCATAATCCGATGTACCTAAGAGGCATGATGGTGGGACTGAAATGTATGGCCAAGATGGTGAGATTCCACCCATCACTCACCAAAGTTATGCCCTTCCTCTGTCTATTCACTTCAGTGTTCTTGCCTATTTGATTTAATAAGGTGTAACTAATTTAGCATCAGAATGTGGTATCCATACTGATAAACATGTATTTTAAGGCAGAGGCTGCATCATATTGCTGATCCAGGAACAATATAAGGTCGTCATCTCCATTCAGCCTCAAAAGACTTCTCTATGACTTTGTTAATTCTAAAACCAATAGTGGTTAGGCTACGACACATAGTGGTAAGTATATGCATTGTCTACTTTCTTAGGATGAACTAAGCTTTATTTTATAGTTTTAGGAAAATAAAATTCATGAGTAAACAGGCCTTTAGCTAGAATGGCAGCCTTATCCAATTCTGGTAGAGTACTATACTGTATTTTGGAATAGGACTCAACATTCAGAAGGCATTTTGCTGGGTTGCATTAAGGTTAATAGCATTCTGTATAATGGGACATAGATCTAAAGGAACTGCACCTTATATATCGCACACATATTTCACCAAAATTCAAGAAACCTTAGGAATTATCTCACTTTCTTTCAATATCTCTTGAAAACAGATTTACTCATGAGTGCAAAGAAAGCCTCTCTTTTTTCCCCCCATACACACCAGGCAAAACTGATTCAGAAGCTTTAAGGACATCAACCTTATTATCAGTTCAGCACTCTGTTATTAGTGAAGATGTGAGCAAAGAGCTGAATCAGACATTTGAAATTGACTGAAAAAGAAGTGTTATTTCAAAATTGTTTTGAAAGAAGATTGGTTCAAGGAGCAGACATTGTTCTTGTCATGAGACGTGATGGCGTTATTCTGGAGAAAAGAAGAAAGCAGCGATGCTTAAAACCACTACTCTCAAAATTCTATTGCGGCTTGTACTTGTATGGTAAATAATTGGGATGCATTTATCAATAAACTGCCGAGGGAAACATGTCATACTCCAGTTATTACTTTGGATGACAGAAAAATACTGGGCACTGAGAAATTTTGGTTTTTGGTTTTTTTGAAGAAAGATTCAGAGTGTACAAGTTTATTGCGGATATTATTTGTCAATATGTGGATGTTCATGACTACCTTAGACTAGAGGCTTAGTTTTGGGTAACATTTCGATGAGAGAGACTAGATCTATTGTTTTTTTTATATAAAACCAGATTTAATTCAAATATGCATCTGTAGAAAGTGGACAAAAGCCCTTAAACCTTGTGAACTCTAAAGCTTCTTCCTTCCATTATATATTCAAGATGGACAGTGATTAATATTTATATGTTACTTATATCTAAGGGTGTAGGTCTATACATTTGTTGTATAAGGTAGGTTTAAATGTGTGTTATGTGTACACTTTGAGACCAAGGAACTAAATTTCATTTTTAATGTGTGCCATTGTGCCCACAGTAAAAATGTTAATAAAGTCTATCTATCTATCTATCTATCTATCTATCTATCTATCTATCTATCTATCTATCTATCTATCTATCTATCTATCTATCTGAAGCATTATAAGGTTACATCTAGGTGGGAATTTCTCCAACTGTGGTTCAGTTTTAAGGAACAGTGAGAAGAAGAGTCTACCTGAACTTCCAATCTCATTTTAATTTATGGACATTTTTTCCTCATCACATTCCTAGTTTGAAAATAATTTAATTGATAACACACACACACCACAAACAACAATGCTTGTTGTGCAAGCAGAATCTGGTAGCCCTTTTATTACCTGCTAGTACTATAACACAGATTTTATTTATTCATATATTTTCATAAAATTATTGGCCACTGAACTCCAGGGGACTTTGGATGGCATATAGGACTAAAAACAGCTATAAGTATTAAATCAGACAGACAGCCCAGACTAAAATGATCCAGCAAAAAACAAATTCAAGAAAACAAAAGAGGGTCCTTAAAGAAACCATAAACACCAACCCCAGGCCTGGGATCAAAGCCAGGTTTTCAAAGCTTTCTGAAACCCCAGGAGAGAGGACACCATCCTTATCTCTGGGCGAATGCTATTCCAAAGGGTGGAGAGAAGGCATGTTGTGGCAAGATGACATAGTTAATGGAAGGGACCAGGAATGCATCCACTTTGCTAGAACATACTAGGTGGGCAGAAACAATGGGATGAAGCTATGATAATGTCAAATGGGTCAGACCGAAGAACTAAGTGTGAAGCATTGAAGTGGTTGATTGGACACTGTGGAAGACCACAAAGCATGGCATGGGAGCAGCTTTAAGTTCCCCCAGTGCCCAGATGAGAGGCACTACTGAGAGGTACTTTTATTCTGGTCCCCAAATAATACTGGGGTTAGGATCCATAGATATCACCAGCTTACTTGGGAATGAGCCTAATTATTAGGGTGTATTTTCATACTCAGTGTCCTGAAAAGCTATGAGGAAGGAAGGAAGGAAGGAAGGAAGGAAGGAAGGAAGGAAGGAAGGAAGGAAGGAAGGAAGGAAGGCATACAAGCTGATGACTAAAGCAAAGCAAAAGGCAGAAGATAGTATGCTGGTGGACTTCTATACTTACTTAACTCATCAAGGAAACCTTGATTTCCTTGAGGGGGAGATGATCCATTGCCTCAGTCAGGAATGCCAGCTGGGAAGCAAAAGAACTAGATACTGTAAGGGAAAATCAGTGCCAGAACCTCTTCAACTGATGGTAGCATTCCAAACTTTTCTACTGCCAAAATGGCTTCTCTTTAGTTAAGTATTTTCATTTGATTTAATAATGTGACAGATTGAAGCTTCCAAACAAACTTTGTCCCTAAAAGATAGAGGCATACCTTAAAGAGGAAGGGGTGAATGAATGAATCTAATTTCCTACTCCTTTCTGGTATTTGTAAATGCTTGTCTGTTCTCTACTGCCACAGTTCACATTAAAATATTTAAGATCATACGGGTTAGCAGTGAAAACTATTTCTGCCCTGAATCTCTCATAACTGGAACTGCCAATGAAATAAAAGAATTGTGTGTGCACAGTCATATGCCTGGAAAACTCTCCAAAGCCACCATGCAGTGTGGACTGGGACCTCAGTGCTTCCAGGAGATGCTTTGTGAAGCACTCCTTGAAATCTTTGCATAACCAGATTATAGTGTTTCATAAAAAAATATCAATATGGAGTACAGTCTAATGTTTGGATCATACCTGGTTCTACATGTGATAATTGTAGGGAAATTTCTTTTATATAGTACAAATCAAAATCTTACTCTTTCTCAGTGTCTAAACAGCAATCAAAACAGAAATATTATTAAAGTACATTTAGTTTCTCTTGTTTTTCAGAGAGCAGCAAGGTTATTAAACTATTGGGTAAGCAAAATACGTGAAACTTAATATCTGTGATTTCTCAGTAATCTATGGTTCTATAAGTTACTTGTCTATGACAAGTAAACACTTTTCATAAATTGAGCTTAAATTCGGGTGAGTGTAGGTTTGTTTTTTATGACATTGTTTTAACTGTTTTAATTGTATATTTCATGATTTTGTTTTAAATCATTTTAATTTTTTAAAATTATGTACAATTATGTAAAATTATGTACTCAGAATCACAAGTGTGAGATGGGTGACTATATCAATGTAATATACATATCTTTTAAAAATAGTTTTGTTGCTATAAAGCTGTGGCAATCAGAGTGGGATAGGAACAAGACTTAGAAAAAGCATTTTATTAGACATGCCATCCTGAGAATATGAAATAGATATAATTATATTATAGGTTGTGTCTGAAAATACTTTTATGGCTGTCATCACAAGCATATTATAGAAGAGAAATGATTACTAAACATAAATGGTTAACTTATAGTGATATATTGGTTCTTCCAGGGAGATTTCAAAATAAAATCAATAGAGGATTTGACACCAGACGGATATCTATGACAACAATTTTCTATGTACAATTACTAGCTAGAAAGATTTAAAGTAGATAAAAGGACTTTTGATTTTGAACAAAGTAAAACTGAATTTGAAATAAAATTATGTACAAATGGTGAACATGCTATTTGTAAAATGCATAAATGTTTACTGAAATGTGAAACAGAAGATAAATAAGTAAAAAAATGTATGACAAAATCGGCCAAAATCTTTGGGTATAATATACACATGGAACAGTGGAAGAATACGCAGATGAAAGCACCGACGTTCACTTTGATTTTTTTTGTCTCTTTACCTTCTCTTTTCTAGCTTAATTACTAGTTTTTGTTAGCTTTTATTCTCTCTAGTTTTAAAATCTTATAGTTATTAAAAAAAGAATGGGAGCAAGAGAAATTGCTAACAAAGGCTTGTGTTAGCAGAACAATACCACATTGTTGGTTGTAATTTCTTATTCATTCTTTCCTATATTATTCCCATTTGGGATTGGCACTGGCATTGGTGGGGTCTTATGGTCAATAAAATATTATAGCTATCACTATATAAATTTTAACTAGGTGTAGCAGATTGAGTTTGATTTTTTTTTTTTTGCTAATTGGATGATAAAGCTGCCAGACTGTTTCTTTCATACAAATTGGCTCTCCTTTTTTTGCAGCCCCAGAACAGACAAAAGTGCAGTCACTCTGGCTTACTGAAACACACAAAGAAAATTCTCTCAGGACTAGACCTCTATTCTTTTCTGGCACTCAAAATCTCTAGGAGACATGTAACGAGGAAATATAGTGTTACTTCTCATCAAAAAGCACTAACTGAATTACAGGCACTCTGGGAAGAGGGAGTAGTTGGGTTTTTTTTAATGAACCTCTACTAAACAGTCATTGAATGAAGCCAAAAGTTCAGTATTCTCTAGATGATTGAGTGGCAAAAGGTGGTGTCTCTGCTACTCACTGCCAGAATGAAAGTAGGTTTGGGAATAATCAGGATTGGTTATTGTTACTCTGAAGTGTTTTATGGTGTTCCACCAGAATTGTGTTAAATGTGTCTAGCATGTATTGATAAACTAGCTGATCCATGCCTCACCTCCTAGCCAACAATGATGACCACTGTTGAATGTTTGGCTTCTATTCTTCCAGTTTTCATGCCATTCTCTTCTACCAACATGTAACTATTAATGGAATTTGGAACTAATTTGGAACTATTAATGGAATTAATGGGAAAAGATGTTGAGACTCTGAAAAGAGTGCAGAGAAAAGCAACAAGAATGTTTAAGGGCCTGCAGGCTAAAACATACAAAGAATGATCACAGGAATCGAGTATATCTAGTATAATGAAAAGAAAAACTAGGGGAGACATGATAGCAGTGTTCTAATATTTGAGGGGCTCCTACAAAGACAAGGGGGTCAAACTATTTTGCAAAGCACCAAAAGGCAAGACAAGAAAGCAATGGATGGATACTAACCAAGGAGAGTAGCAACCTAGAACTAAAGAGAAAATTCCTACCAATGTGAGCAATGAACTAATGGAACAACTTGCCTTCAGAAGTTGTGGGTGCTCCATCACTGAAGACTTTCAGAAAGAGACTGGACAGCCACTTGTCTGAAATGGTATAGGGTCTCCTGCTCAAACAGAGTTGGACTAGAAGCTCTCCAAAATTCCTTCCAACTCCATTATTCTATGTTCTATGTTCAGTGAATTGATTTTATATACCTTACATATGTTAGCACACTGCATGTACTTCCCAGAGGCCGTGGGAACTGGGAACCGGGTGGCATATAGATGTGCTGTTGTTATTTGGTGGGGCATAGGCAGCAAAGATCTACTGAGTTGCAAAGATCTTAGTTTGCTTAGGCTAGTGTGAACAGCTTTGGAATAAAAATAGGTTTTGGTTGTGTTTATGATGTACTGGAAAAATGTGCCAAAACATAAGGCTACTTCCTTGTTAGGCTGCAAGTGACACAAGTATGCCTAAAGCCAGTATCTTGCCTATAATTTCATTCTATTTGTCCCTTTAATTAAAAATTCACTTACAGGGGCCACTGAAACATGTCTTCTGCTCTTCTTTGGAATGATATTTGCCTCTTTCCTTGTTTTCAAAAAGCCAGTGGAGATTTGGTAATTTCAGCAAGTCTTGGAAGCTGGATTGCTTTGGCTATCCCTCTAGATGTTGAATTACTCTTTTGAATGTTGAATTCTTTTCTTTTATTAAAAATGTTGTTTATAATGCATGGTTTTAGTTTTAAAGTTCACTAATTTGCTTTTAACACCAAATTACAGATTTGGGAAGGTATATGATACTCAGAGATAGCTGATGGGAGCAAAGTATAAGTTTAATAAATAAGTAGACAGACAGACAGATCTGAAAAGCATTCTGTGAAAGCCTTGATTGACAAAAATCGTGATAGATACCGAAGGCCAGTAAATATGAGCCTAATAGAGCCAACCAGAGCATGAATAAGATTGTGTTTTGAAATATAAGAAAAACAAATGGTAAAGAGTATGAATTAGCAAATGAAATAAAAAGAAAAATAGATATGTTGTATACTTGTTAAATTAAGAGAAAGGAGAAAGGAGGCTACCACAAAGAAGAGGGAGTCAAGCTATTCTCCAAAGCACCTGAAAGCAGGACAAGAAGCAACGGATGGAAACTAGTCAAGGAGAGAAGCAACCTAGAACTAAGGAGAAACTTCCTGACAGTTAGAACAATTAACCAGTGGAACAACCTGCCTCCACAAGTGGTGAATGCTCCAACACTGGAGGTTTTTAAGAAGAGACTGGACAGCCATTTGCTTGAAATGGTATAAGGTTTCCTGCCTGAGCAGGGGGTTGGACTAGATGACTTCCAAGGTCCCTTCCAACTTTATTATTATTATTATTATTATTATTATTATTATTATTATTATTATTATTATTATTATTATTATTATTATTATTATTATTAAACTAAGTGAAAATGATTTGATCTGATCTGATGGAGCCAAGTTTATAAGAATATGCAGGAAAGCAAAACTGTAGGTTTAACAGTGAAAGAGCTAAAATATGTTGGATGTACAGAAATGGTGCCTCTAGAGTCTAGATTGTTCTACATGAATATGAAAACAAAACTCCACAGGTTTATAGATGGCATCTGGATCCCAAAAAGTTGTCTAACATGTATCCTAACTTACAGTCTAAATGCTGGAGATGTGGTAGTTTAGAAGCCACCTATTTTCACATGTGGTGGACTTGCAGAAATATAAAAGCTTTTTGGGTTAAAATTTGGTGGAACATTCAAAAGATTTTTAAGAGAAAGATAAAGTTCTCTCCGCAATTGTTTTTATTGGGCATTGTTGTAGATTGTGATGTTAAAGAAACCAATTTGATGTTGAATTTGATAACAGCAGCACGGTTACTGGTGGGACAATACTGGAAGAAGGATAGTTTGCCTACCATAGAAGAATGGGTGTTTAAAGTATCGAATCTTACAGAAATGTCTAAGATTTCTGCTTATTTGAAGGATCATTCACAAGAAAGATATATTTCAGTTTGGAGGAGATGGATAGATTATATTCAGAATAAATATGGGACTAAAAAGTTCCATTTAGCTTATGAGTAGATTTTAGAGGGATATTGTTATTAATTTTAGTGTTAGTACCTTGTGTGTATCTATGTTAAAGGGGAGTTAAAGCACATTATGAATTTGGTCAATTTTATATTATGGATAATTTTTAGTTAGAATATGATTATTATATCTATAACCCTGTATTTAGCTCTGGGAAGCGGGGGGGGGAAGGGGTGTGGTTTGGGGTGGGTGGGTTTTGGGGATATGTATTGTAAATTTTTTTTTTTAAAACTCTTTAATAAAAAAAAAAGAAAAGAAAAGAAAACTCCACAGATTGGGAATTGCTGCATGTTATCCTCTGTTAGAAAAACCAGGTATGCATTTTGAGATTCTAAACAGATGTAACACAGGGACACATTTTTCTGTTAGGTGATATAAACAGATGAGGGGAAACGAGTACCCATTCATAGATCCAATGTCTAGTGAAAACTGTATCCATTTGAGAAAAAAAAACTTGCTTTCAATATGTAGTTTAAAGATACATTTATTCAGATGGGCAAGGAATAACTAAAGCGTGACTGTTGTTTTATGATGAAAGTTTGAGAAAATTAATGAAGGATAGAAGAATCATTAAAAGTTCTGAATGTAGGACACACCTCTTTTTGATTGTGAATCTTGGCAAAAAAAGATAAAACATTTAAAGAAGAAAGAAATGATGTATGGATATAATAGAATGAGGGACATATTGCATGAGTAAAAAATGTGGATAGATACATTGAATGGCATTAGAATGAACTAGACTTAGGTGTGTTTCCATTTGTTATTTCCTACCTTTAATTTCTTTGCTTTATTAATTCATATTCCCTTTCTGCAATATGTTGCTTGCCTTGAAAAGGGATAACATAATGAATGTTTGCATTATGTGGTTTTAATTTTACCTCTGCTTTTAATAGCATTGCTTTTATTGTTTTACATAATTTGAATTTTAATTGTTGCAAGGCCCTTGGATTGTTGTACGGATTGAGATGCAGAATACAAATTAAACAAACAAGGAAAGAGATGACTATCTGAAGGGTGTCAAATGAGAAAATGGTTGATTAAGACAGTCAATGCTAAAATAGTTTGGCCATTTTTACTAGATACAATTCTAATTCCACTAAGTCTCTAAAAGTATTTCAAACATCGCTGCCTATGATTAGTTCCCAAAGTTATCATGCTTTTCCACAGAGAAAGAAAGATAGAATAAAAAAAAATCTGCTGTTTTAGGTCAAGGTTATTCACTCAGTGTTATTCATTCCAGTCTTTTAAAAACACAAAAACAATTTAACACCTAAATGAGTCCTTCAAATCTTTCTAATAGCATTTTACTATCCAAGTTCTTATATTTTTGTTTGCAAAATATTAGAATCTATGTATGCATAATCTGTTTTTCATTTTCATACTATTCAAAATAACATTTTTCTCCACACTTACCATTTAATGCTTTGGTTACACATTATCTCATATTTATTTTCCTGGGAAATGGCATTTATTTTATTTTATCGTTTCACAGACAGATTAGCGGTGAGAAAAATAAATCGCAGAAGTAATTTGGATTTATGGCCAACTGTCACCTGAAAATATAATGCTAGATCTTGAAAGAAAATCTGGAGCTTAAATGTGAAAATCCTAGCTGGACTATTGCCTGGACTTTTTAATAAGATTATAATTACCCTACATTTGAGACAATAGTTTTAACAATGATTTTGAGCCAATTTTAATTTAAATAAAGGTCTATTGAATAAACAAATATAGTATTTCATTGTTTACTAAATTAATTGCCTATTGAGTTATAATAAATTGGAATTGGTGGGTATATTAATAAAAAAACACAGTGTCAACCCTGGAAGGCAAAGATTAATGGGCACAAGACTTTCCATTGTCAAAAATGCCAAATGCCTAGCTATACGTTCAGTTATAAGATGTTGTGCTGACAAGGTGCCTTTTCTTATAGCAGGATCAATAAACACTTTCCACTGAAATAGCTGGTTTATTCATGATTTACAGCCAACATTTGCACCAGTCAGTATTATAGAAAAATGTTTAGGCAATGACTGAATGAGCTTTTGTCAGCTATGTCTAGAAATCCAGTTACTACTTCCCATGATAATGTTAGGTTAAACCAGGAGTGTCAAACTGCCAGCCCGTGGGCCGGTTGCATCATATGGAGGCCGCGCCCACCCCAGCTCTGGCAATGCAAAAAAAGTAGTGACACGTTCTGACATGTCACGTGACTCAGCGAGTTTGACACCCATTTGTTAAACCAAATGGTGTATCCTTCACTCTTACACTTTTAAAAGAGGTAGGATTAAAGGTGATTTCCCAGTAGTACTTTATAGCATCTTCTAAGGGAAATTACCCTCCAAAAGGGCAATTTGGACATATCCTGGGGGTAAATGTCTATGGAGATTCTCAATCATCCAGGTCATGGTTGTCTGAAAGGTGTTTTTCCAAAAGGCAGCTAGGTTTTCTTAGATTTTTTTTCTTTGAAAAAAAATGTTTTGCTTCACATCCAAGAAGGTTTTTCAGTTCTAACTGAAGAAGCTTCTTAGATGAGAAGCGAAATATTTTTTCAATTTTTTTTAAAGAAAGTCCAGTTGCCTTTTGGAAAAGTCCAGTTGCCTTGGGACTATCCTAGGGTTAATAGAGCAATTTGTACTTGCTTGTTTGTGAGTCAATGATCCAGTTGGGAGCTGCCACTGCTAAAAACCTTGTGTAAAACAACAGTTTCTTTGTTTTGTGGGGGTAATGACTTTGAGACTGGGAAAAGAGGTAAGTGGGACAACCAACTTAAAAACCTCTGTGAGTCATCCAACCATTGCTGTGCCAAAGGACTGGTAATAAGGCAGGGTTTTAATCAGTTTAATGGTGGCTCAGTGATGCTATGAAGGATATAGTCAGGAACTATATAGTCAGGAACTAGCCACAAAATCTCAATCTCTCTCTCTCTCTCTCTCCCCCCCCTCTCTCTCTCTCTCTCTTTCCCTCCCTCCCTCCCTCCCTCCCTCCCTCCCTCCCTCCCTCTCTCTGTGTTTGTGTGTGTCTGTGTTTATTTAACTAATTTATATAGCCACCCATTTCACAGCCAAGTAACTCTGGATTGTGTACAACAAAACTAAAAATATCTGAATCATTATATAAAACATCTAAAACTATTATTAAAAACATTAAAACCATAAAAACAGATAATACAAGAATAATAGATGAAGCAACATTAGTAATAATGGAGCTATCTCATTAATTCACCCATCCCCTGGTTCCCCAGCCCTGTTGGCATAACTACTTATATTTTCAGAAACTCCTTAGTTTAGGGCATTCTCTAAATCTTTTTCAAGAATGGTCCAAGATGATTCAAAGTGAAGAGAGGCTACCAAAAGTAACTGCACCTCTGCTTTCAGCAGAAGACTTTTTCTACCTCTTTTTTGGCTCACAAAATAGCTAATTCAGAGCTTTTCAGAGTTTCAGTGCAGGGAGATCCCACAGTCACCTCTTCATGAGTCTTTCTGAAGATTCTTTCAGGTAATTCTTACAATCAAGCCACTCTGGAAAATTAAATATCGTACCCAAAATGAACAGCTGTTCTGGATAATGGTTCTAGAGAGGCAGGTGATTCCTAGTCTTTCCACCTTACTTAGCTGTCCCGAATAGATGCTTTGTTATGCCTTGTGACCTGTATTTATTGGTTTTCTTTTTCCAGATCCCAACTTACTTTCCTCACAGTTCTCTGGTAAAAACACAAGGGGTTTGTGTGTGTGTGTCCTTCCTTAAAGTGTAGAAAAAGTTGAGAATCTTAGAACTGGGAAAGTAGTAGTGCCAATGAATTTTGTCATTTTGGAAATAACAATCTTGTGGATTACTAAACCCAAATCTCTATAAATTTCAGTTCAGTTCAACAGTAACCTTGGTCCTATTCTAAACTGACCTACCATTTCCATTGTGGAATGTGGGATTGTTTTGCCAATTATAGAAAATACAATGCTGTGATTGGAAATTTTTACAGTTGAATGGTTTTGATTAAAATGTAAAAATCCCCGATTATTTGGTGGAAAGCTCTGTGGAACTAAAGACTAAATTTTAAAGTAATTCTGCACACCCAGCAAAGCTTTCTGTTTTTAGAACAATGTTGGCTTCATATCATGGAGACTTTAATCCTGTGAAAACTTATGAAAGAGCTCATTAACATCCTACACACATGTATGGTAGAGGAAGTCCCACCGAATTTAGTCAAATTAACTTCTGCACTACAGGTTTGCAGAGTCAGTTCCACTGAACCAAGCAAGATTTCTTTCCCAGCCAGCACACAGGGGAGTTGGACTTCAAGAGGTACAAATGACTGATAAACAACATTAAAAGGAATTTTCCCAAGAACAAGATCAAAAGCATGAGAAAAATATCAACCAGAGTGGACAAGGTGGGGGAGTGGGGATTGAATAGACCATTGGATGTACATGATTCCAAATGATAAGTTGATCTTTTAATGAATGCTAACAGTACTCTCTAATCACCTCTTCATTATTAATCAAGCTGCAAACCTTGCTTGGCTGAATGTTGAGATTAATGGGTTTTAATGATCAGGCCAAGCAATGATACTTAGCTTGTGGAGTCAACTCCAGGGGCCAGGAGCCCGAGAAACCCTCTGGGGCTGATATACATTTAAACTGGCTGGTGACCCAACAGTTAAAGCGCTAGTTACCCAAACTGGCAGCGGTTTCCTTCTTTCCAGATTGAAGGCAGGTACAGGAGTGACTACAGAGACAAAAAGGTCAAGATGGATGCCTTTTCTCTTCTATGTCTGTTGCTTTGGGAGGCAGTTAAAAAGGAGTGTGGTTTATATGACATGGTTACAACTGCAATCTATAGAATAGAATAGAATAGAATAGAATAGAATAGAATAGAATAGAATAGAATAGAATAGAATAGAATAGAATAGAATAGAATAGAAGAGGAGAGAAGAGGAGAGGAGAGGAGAGGAGAGGAGAGGAGAGGAGAGGAGAGAAGAGGAGAGAAGAGAAGCTGGAAGGGACCTTGGAGGTCTTCTAGTCCCCCTGCTCAAGCAGGAAAAACTATACCATCTCAGACTGTCCAGTCCATTCTTAAAAACCTCCAGTGATGGAGCGCCCATGATTTCTGAAGGCAAGCTGTTCCACTGGTTAATTGTCCTCACTGTTAGGAAGTTTCTCCTTAATTCCAGGTTGCTTTTCTCTTTGGTCAGTTTCCAACCATTGTTTCTTGTCTTGCCTTCTGCTGCTTTGGAGAATAGTTTGACCCCCTATTCTTTGTGGTAGCCCCTCAAATATGGGAATACTGCTATCATGTCACTGCTGTTTCTTCTTTTCTTGAGACTAGCCAAACCCAAGTCCTGCAGCTGTTCTTCATATGTTTTAGTCTCCAGGCCTTTGATCATCTTAGTTGCTCTTCTCTGAATTTTTTCCAAAGTCTCAGTATCTTTTTTTGTAGTATGGTGAGAAAAACTAGCTGCAGTATTCCAGGTGTGGTCTTACTAGAGTTTTGTAAAGCGGTACTAATACTTAGCATGATCTCGATTTTATCCCTCTGTTCATGCAACACAAGATTGTATTAGCTTTTTTGGCTGCGGCTGCTGCTCACTGCTGGCTCATAGTCATGTGATCATCCACTAGGACTCCAAGGTCCTTCTTACAGTTACTGTTTTTGAGCCAGGTCTTACCCAATCTGTACTTCTACCTTTGATTTTTCCTGCCTAAATGTAAAACTTTGCTTTTCTCCACATTAAAAGTCATTTTGTTGGATAGGGCCCATCGCTCAAGTTTGTCAAGATCTTTTTGGATTCTGAGCTTATCTTCTGGGCTCTTGGCTCCTCAACCAAACTCAACCCCTTGACTGCTCATCTACTACTTTTCCACCAGATCAGATCTAACCCGTGCTTTGAAACTGCAGGGATTTTGATGTTTCACTTTCTATGCTTTGCCGAAAATATTCAGGAAAAGAAATCTAATTTATCTTTCATAAGTTTGTTATAATATGTATTATGTTTTTCCATAAGTTTATTATATTATGGTTTTAAAAGTTTTTAGCTCCCCAGTATTGCCATGGTGAGATGGGTGGCCATATAAAATCAAATACATATATAAATATATAAAACATTTTTCCTACAGGTAGTTCTCAACTTACCACAATTCATTGAGTGACTGTTCAAAGTTACAATGGCATTGAAAATAAGTGACTTATGACCATTTTTCACTCTTATGACTGTTGCAGCATCCCCACGGTCCTGTGATCAAAATTTAGATGCTTGACCATTGACTCATATTTATGACTGCTGCAGTGTCCTGGGGTCAGGTGATCCCCTTTTGTGACCTTCTGACAAGCAAAGTCAGTGGTGAAGGCAGATTTACTTAACAACCATGTTACTAACTTAACAACTGCAGTGATTCACTTAACAAATAGGGCAAGGCATGTTGTAAAGTGGGGTAAAACTCACTTAACAAATGTATAACAACAACAACAATAAAGTTGGAAGGGACCTTCGAGGTCATCTAGTCCAAACCCCCTGCTCAGGCAGGAAACCCTATACCATTTCAGACAAATGGCTGTCCAGTCTCTTAAAAACTTCCAGTGTTGGAGCATTCCAACTTCTGGAGGCAGGTTGTTCCACTGATTAATATTTCTCCCTGTCAGGAAATTTCTCCTTGTCAGGAAGTTTCTCCTTAGTTCTAGGTTGCTTCTCTCCTTGAATAGTTTCCATCCATTGCTTTTTGTCCTGCCTTCAGGCGCTTTGGAGAATAGCTTGACTCCCTCTTCTTTGTGGCAGCCCCTGAGATATTGGAACACTGCTATCATGTCACCCCTCACCTTTCTCTTTGTAAAACTGGACATACCCAAGTCCAGCAACTGCTCCTTATATGTTTTAGCCTCCAGACCCCTAGTCATCTTTGTTGCTCTTCTCTGTATTCTTTCTAGAGTCTCAATATATTTTTTACATCATGGTGACCAAGTGTGGCCTCCCATAGCAACAGAAATGTTGGGCTCATTTATGATTGTAATTCAAGGACCACCCATGTTTGAATTTTCCTCAGTTTAAAGAGAGGTAGGACTCTTTAAAGACAGTCTTTCCTTAAATGTAATGCCAGTTTTTCCTTTGAATGCATCGTTCATGCTATTTCAGGTTCAGCAGCAGCCCTTATTCATTAATAAACTATTACTATGACTACTACTAAAAAGAGGACTTCTAAGTGAAGATCAGCCAGATCAAGTGTCAAAACTCAGTGGAACCAGCCTTCAGCAGAGTTTAGCAGGTCTGAAATAGGGAGGGGAATAAAATTGACCTAAATTGTCTTTGGACAATGCTGGCTCCCTTGGCCAAGAAATGGAGATGAACACCATGTTCTAGAGTCAGACAGGACTGACTCTACTTTTACCTTTTTAAAGAACCAGCCTAGTGTAGTACTAAAATCAGAAAGAATCAGGTTCAAGTCCACACACAGCACTGGAAGCTCACTGGATCACCTGGGTCAGAGATGCTTGTTTCAGACAACCTCAGTTCTGCTGCCATAAAAAAAGAATAGAGAAGGAAGCACTGTGTAACTCCCTAAACTCCCAGGGATGGTGGGACATGAATTTAATAAGCAAAAAAAAAAAAAAAAAAAAGGAAAGAAAGAAAGAAAGAAAAGAAAAAAGAAGAAATAAAGTGTGCAGAACTGCATGTGTTTAAAAATGTTTCCTGCCGAACATTATTTTCATACTATCCAAATAAAATGCCCCATTTTTTTTGACTAGCAAACCAATTTGGAGTTTTAAGAATGCTGCAAGTAGGCTCACAAAATGGGGACTGTGGATTTGCAGTTACAGATACTCCTCGATAATTTTAATTGAGTCCGGAATTACAGTTGTTCAGTCATTGTGGTTGGAAGTTGAGGCACCCATGTGAACCAACCTACTTTCTCCAAATGTGAGGGCAGAATAAGAGAAAGAACCTACATAAAACCTTTGAAGTACCATTCTTCTCAATCCTCCTTTTTCTGCTTCCTCGTTTGTATCACAAAAGGCAAAAGGAGGTAAATTAGATATATCTCTTGGCCAAGGGATAAGCACAGTGCAAGGCAATTATTTGTTGTCATAGATCATACTGGAAAATCCTTTTCATAGAAAGAAATGCTGGTGCCCAAGCAAACAAGAAAACAAAAGGAAAAAAAAGAAAACCACGCAGAATACACACAAACCCAGGCAAACTTTGCATTATCTCACCACATTATAGGCAGAATAGCTTCTCTCTCTAATCCCTCAACTCTAATTTGCCTCCTTTTTCTTCCCCGGATGGCTGTGTATGCTTCCAAATGAAGCCATCTGCAATAATTGGAAGCTGACTCTATCATCAGCATAGCCATGAAGGGATTTATAGTATGGTGTCTGCTGTCCAGCTCTTTTTCCTTGTAGGAACTGGCAAGAGATGAGCAGTTGAGTTCAGGAGGGAAAGTCAAACAACACAGTATAACTGCTTTTTTTTGACAATTTAACTGTCAACTACCATTGCTTTTCCAGGGGATTCCAAGTCAGTATCATTCTCCACTTATCTGTACCATCAGACCAAATTTGTGAAGGTCGAGCTGGTCTTAAAGCACCCCTGCCAGGGGGAACCATTTGTGATTCAAGCCAATGCTAGCGATGTAGCAGTCAGAGCAGTACTTTTGCAAAAGAATCATGAGGAGGTCCTACAACCCTGCACCTATACCTCAAAAAAGTTCACCAATTGCGAGAGGAGGTGGGCAGTTTGGGAGAAGGAAGCCTTTGAAATTCATTGGGCTCTGTTAACCTGGAGGCACTACCTAGAAGAGAGCAAGGTGACTTTCAAAGTATGGACTGATCACAAAAAACCTAAAGGGACTGAAAACTCCTCACAAACTTTCCCCTAAACAAGTATGATGGGCGCAATACTTTAATTGGTTTAATTTCACCCTAAAATACATACCGGGAGGAAAACATTTTTTAGCTGATGCTCTATCCAGATTGCCTCAGCTGCTCTTATTGCCATTGTCATAGCATTGACAGTCTAATGCTCACAGCTTCATCCATCAGGAGTACCTTATCTATTCTACCAAAATACAGATGACCATTTAGACGGCAGAGTTTTCTGTTCTCTGCAGTCTTCTGGTTGTCTGGATTTCTGCAGCTCAAATGGCATCCAGTGAATGGAGGCCTGTGGATTTGGACACCTGGAGAGCCTGCACCCAATTGGGAACAAAAACAGTGCCTCTATTAAATGCTGTGCTGAATGCAGTACATCTTAGAATTCTTGCAACTCTAGCAATGTAACTGCACCCTGAAAAACAATGCATATGTTGCCTCAAATAGGTCAGACTCAAGATACCTGAATTTGGAGGCAACACATACATATATGTGTCTAAAAGGGGGAGGGCTGTCACTTTTCACATTTGCAGGTCTGTCTCTGAAAAGGTGCCAAATGCAGGTACTCATTGCTGTTTCAAATTAACCGATTAAGTGTTGCAGTAGGTTGCTCTACCTAGCTAATTTTAGTCAATCTTGAAAATGTTCAAAGCAACTTCAAACATGATTGGTGCTTGGATGGGAGATCACTAGGAAATTTCAGAACTGTACACCAGACCAAAAAATATAGGAAATCCCAGAAAACAGCAGCATCAAGCCATTTCTCTAGATCCTTCAAGATCCATGTAACCTTCAGGAGTTGATTCTTATCTTCTTTATTGTGTTGCATTTGTATTAGTGGATGGACACTACTTGCCCATGAACTTTGTGAGATTATAGCTCTCAGGCTATTCAAACTCAAGACATTTCACGAGCAGGAACCATTTTAATTCAAAGAAGCAGATGCTGTAGTGCAAGTTCCCATCGCCCCTGCGGCATACATGAGCTGCATATTCAACTGACTTACTAAAAAAGCTAAACATAAAGTGCTGAATTATTTTGCTAGAATTGAACTTTAGATACTATGATAATATAACAATAAAAGCATCCAGGCTAAGATATACAAGAGATGAATGAGAGTTCTATTTTATTAGGATCTGTCTGAGAATCATGAAGAAGAAATGTACTCTTTCCTTGCTTTTCTTGTTTGCTTTAAATGTATTTTCCAAAGGGCCAACACTGGCTTTGGCTGATAAGCTCCATGCCAGGGGCCACAGTTACTTTATCCAAGTAATAGGAAGATCAAAATAACTATTTGTGCATTTTATTTAATTTCAGAGCCCTGTTACCATTTAAGAACAAAAATGCATGAACATTTGCATTAATTTTCTACGCAGTTTTTGAAATGTACAATGTGTCATGGTTCTGACAGATGAAACTCTTCAAAAGAACTTCGAGGCATTGTTTACCTTAAAGAATCTTTTATTCGAGTAGCATAACATCGCCACTGCATAATTGAAGCCACAAACTGAATTCCCCTTCCCTGGGCACATAGTAGCAAAGCACAATTCCTTCCTTCAATTAACAGTCATAAATCACATTCCCCAATTAGCTTGAAGTGTGGGCTTCCTCTTCAGCCTTCTAGCCCTCTAATTCTTTATCAACTCTGAGTTCAATAACCTTGATTCTCATGCTAAGTTTAATGTTGTTATATCTAGCTAAACCCTCATTCACATCCCCCCTCCCAGCATCATCTAACTCTAAAAGCGAAAGGAAAAAGATGGCTACATTTCCATCTGTTGTCAATGCAAATCATCTGATGTTATCAGCATTGATACAATGTTGTAGCTATCAATTTTCTTAATGTTGTATAATCCAAAGCATAACTGTGTTCTTATCCATATATTTATCCCAAAATTGGTAACTATACTGGTTCATTAAAAAGATCATACCAAACAAACTATATTCCCAGCTATCCCAACATGGAAAATGTGAATTTGAATCTTTTTATATTACAGTTTTAAACACTTTAAATATTTAACTATATATATATATAGTTATATATATATATATATATATATATATATATATATATATATAGTTAAATTTATATATATATATATATAGTCAAGTATCTCAGAATTTGCCTTTTCCCCTCCATTATAAAATTTGGCATAAGAAAAATGTACAATTCAATTTTGCTTAAAGCTTCTGGTGTCATTGGCACCATACAAACACCAGGGAGTTGTGATTTACTTGCTGAAGCAGCATTTGGTTCATTTTCTTGCTTGATTACTGGCTTGGGAGAAGAAGCAGTGTGAATTCCTAGAAGAACTTGATACTTAAATGTCACAACTATTCTTCCTGTCATAATATACCTCCAGATACCTGGGGAGTGACATAACAGATCAATAACAAAGCGAAATCCTATATTTTCTTCTTGATATTGCTAAAATAAATCTTTTTAAAAAAAGTCACTTGTGTTTTATACTCACATTGTTGGTAATATGAGGCAATGTGCTGGTTGCATACTATGATTTCCTATGAGAATGTGATCATTTATATTAGTACAGTTCAAACATGAAAAATTGAGCCACATTTGATGAACATTTTTTATTCTTTCGGGACATGCTCAGCTTTGGGTGCGATGTTTGTGTACCATTATTTAAAAGGAAAAAAATGGCTATGGCAGAAATGGGGCTCCCCAGTTATAGCATAAAAGGGAGAAATTCCTTTTGTGATCACCTAATATAATAGAGAGCATTTTAGTGCAGTAGTTAAGGCACCAGGCTAGAAACTGGGAGATTGTGAATTCTAGTTCCACCTTGGGCACACAAGCTAACTGGGTGACCTTGGGCCACTCTTTCTTATTCACTGGAATAAGGCAAGGGCAAACCACTTCTGAAATCTCGTCAGGAAAACTTCAGAGACTTGTCCAGGAGGACAAGTCAGCAGGAGGCAACACTGACTCAAAGGCAGACATGCATTCCCCACCACCACCACCACCACACACACCAAGAGTTTTGTTCTTGTCTAGTCTATTCAATCCCTCCACTCCTCCTTCTCCCTCTTTATATCATTTGGCCTTGTCCGTAAGGTTACTACTGTTTCACTACTATAAAGCTTTCAATTTGCTTTACTGAACTTTCATTTACCTTCAAGGTTTATATACTGCAGCATCTGCAAACACCTAGCAGGCAGGGAAAACCTGTTAAACATGAATGGAGACTACCAGGTGAACACAGGGCTAGAGGGTAGACTGGTAAGTTGAAAGCTGTATGAACATCCTCATGGAATCATCAATAATGAAGCTTGAATGGAATCTTTTGTTTTTCTTTTGCCCCTCCAGGAATGTAAAGCTATAAAAGTAGTATTTCCTCCTTCATTTCCCCCGCTACAATATTGTTAGGTAAGTTTGGTCTCAGCCTGGTTCCTCCCTGTGTTTAAGAAAAGCCCACATATTCAAAAGAATACCGCAGATCTGAGCATACTTCACTGGCATCTCTAGTGTTATTACATTAGCTTCTAAAAGGCATCTGGGCAGGATGGCCCAAAGGGATGATGGGGAATAGAAGGAATTCTCTCCCAATATTGCCTGCAACCCATATACATTCTTGGCTTTCAGCTTTGGCTTCTATCAAGCCTTTGGCATTGCAAGTGGTAAGGAGACAAGGAAGGCCTGTGTAGTTTCCTCCTCACAATCCCCCTCACATTCCAGAGGTCCTGGACAGCAGACAGAATGCCAGAAGGCAAGGGGGTTCATCTCTTAACCTGCATGATACTCACAACCTCTCTGCTACTCTCCTTGTCTTAGTGGGCAAGTGTGTCCAAATTGCCAGGTTTGGCCTGATAAAAATAATTTTGTTTTCAAGTTTGGTCGTCTTAACCTTAATGAGTCTGTCACCCTGTTAGGTCATTAATGGGGTTCTGCTTAGAAGGAGCCTAGGCAAGAAAGCAGATTTCTAGGAACCCCTATTGTCGCTGACGTAGGTCAGGCCTCTTCTTTCTTGGTCTTCAGGAAGCTTCTGAAAACCTTACTTTCTAAGCATCATTTGATGAATTTAGAGGTTTAATCAGAGAGAAGCGCAGTCATCATTTGTTATTGTTGTTTATCATGACCACTTTATGTTGTAAGGTTTCATTCTGAATTTTTTTGCAAACCACCCAGTTGTCAGATTGCAGTTCATAAAGAAATTGTCTTAATTAATTAAACAAGTTTAAAAATTCACCCTGTCTTTTACTGCATATTTTGCTAAATATTAAATTTTTGCTCTCTGGTCTCACGTGCAGCTTTCACTGGGTCCCACTTTCTGTGTTCCCAATTTGTTGTTTTGTTGCTTTTCACAATGAATGCAAATGCTTTGGAAAAAAACCTGGCTTGTTCTCATGTCAATAAGAACAATGGGCAGTTTTGTTCTGTATTACGCAAAATATTTAGATGGAGCTCATTAGTCATTTCGTGTGTCCTGATGCTTGCAGAACTGTCCTATTTAAATACAACTGCATGACAAATTTGCTATTTGGCAAATATATACCCATGTGATGAAAAATGTGTTACCAAATTCACGAGAGCAGCAATATTCAAAGATACTACCAGAAAGCACATATGTGCAGATGCATAAAGATTATGCCAGCAGGTATAGTTGAATGAAATCCTTTCTCCCACCCCGAAAGAGCTATTATGCTTAAATTTATCTCTGTGGACTCACTCTCCACAATAGATCACTCAGTGAGATGTTATTGTACTGTATATATCTTTTCTGCCATCTAGACAAGAATGTATGAGTTATGGTCATAGCTGTGGAAAAAAGTCACACCCAGCATCCTGGATTTACACTTATATGACCCCAATCAGATATTGGTCAAAGAACTGGCATCTGTTGGGAAAAGGAGGAAGTGAGGTAGGTATTAAATCCATGTGTTTGTTCCTCCTATGCTTCCAAATTGTTGACTGCTGCCAATAGTTGTCTGATGTTATAAGCATTTTAGCTACTGGTGGTTGTTTTTTTTTTAAGTGCTTGGAATATGTGCTCAGCAGTCCTTTTATCCAGATGGGTATAAGGTGTATAGAATTGTAATGCACAAGTTTCAGAAATGAAACTCTATGTAGAGCTATAGGGAACTTCTGATTCTCACAAATAGAGAATAAATGCTAGGGAAATGTAGATTTTTAATAGTGAAGATCCACAAACAGTGTTGTGGCATCTTTAATCTGCTGAACCTTTTGTGGACTGGAGAGCGCTTCATGAGATGTACACACAAGCTTATATTTATAATAACTTTGTTAAGGAATTTCAACAGTTTTGCTTTGGAATGTTCAACAGACTAACAGAGCTACCCCATCAGAATTTAGTAACCTTCAAGAAACTAAAAATGATTTTAGTTACTGACAAAATTAAATTTTTGTTTATCTACTGGCTTCCATTTGAGCAACATATTTTATATATTTATTTATGAAGCACCTCATTCAAAGGCCCTGGTGGTATAGTGACCACAGTATAGTACAGATAATAAACTAGCATATTAAATGCCTTTTGTCTCAAATACACACACACACACACACTGTTTTATATCAACAAGTATTATAAAATGATGTTCCAAGCTCTGAAGTAAAAAATACTTGTTTTGATATTTCAGTGTTTGTTCTTTCACTTCAAGTATTTGTAGCATATTCCCCAGCTCTTTTGAAGCTTTTGCCAAAATTAAAAGGAATGGTAGTATATCAGCACTTAGAGATTTTAGATAAGAAATAACTAATTATTTCCCAGAACATTGTGAATCACTTAAATTTCTCCTAGTCGTGGCTCTAATCTGTGATATGGTCATCAGAAAGTTACTTATGCTCAAATTGTACAGTTCAAATGTCTGTGACAATATCTCTTTGATAAAGATTTTTGTTCCTCCTTCAACTCTGATTCCTATAAATATGCTTCATAGTCAAAGGCATCATTAGGGAATGCTGCATAACTCTCTAATCTATTGGCAGTGATATTAAAGTCAGTGCTTAGTTAGGTTACAAAAACTCTACATTCCAACCCACAAGAAATGGAACAAAATAGCAAGTGAAATTCATAACAGTTTGTGTGAAAGCTGTGATATTTAATAGTTGAATTTTGCAGACATGTATAAGCAGGAATTTTAAAAATGACAGCACCGATGATCATAGGAAAGATGGGGCCAGCTCTGTCTTGAAGGGCATTAGACTTCCCTTCCTGCTACCAAGCTACTTTTTTTGAAGTTTGCACTTCCCTTATTGGAACGGTGCAAAAGGGGAATGAAGTAAGTTCTATGAGCTTAAAATTATTCTTTAAATAAAATCACAATTTTAGAAAATCCAGTAAATATCTGATGACCCAGTCTTAAAAGGCAGTGAATATAGTCCCTCAGTTCTGTCTTGCCAGCTTTCACTCGGCAGACATTGCAGGCCTCAGATGTTGGAATGTGCTAATTAAATAGCAAGGTTCTGCTTTTCAGAGTTTGTCTCCTACTGACACATAAGGTATCACATCTCATTGTCCATATCTCCCAATTTTATAGCTTCCAAATCCCAGTCCTTTTGCCTTCCCTTATATGCCTCCTGGGGCACACAATATGAATGAGATGTTCCTCATTTGCTAACAAGAGACTCCTCATTCATTTTTTTAATGAACTGACAGATTTGTGTATTTTAGGGCACTAATGGGTAGGATATGGTTACTACAGTGTGTTATATAAGAGATGTGCACAAAAGCTTACATGGTAATAATTTTTGTTATTATAACTTCCACTGCTCAGGCAGGCCACAAGATGGCACTGTTACAATTAGAGCAATTCCAGCCAATATTTGTCAGTCTTATCAGGTAGACCAGACAGGAAACACAACCAGATAAACTAATTCTACTTTATCATAAAGCTACATTAACAGAACCTTGCAAATCTGAAAGTACAATTCTCCCGTTGTCACTTTTACAGCCCGAGAACTTAGAAAAGGTCCTTTCCGAGACTTTTGCTCCTCCCACTACTATGCAGCTGCAGTCTATGCTTTCCCTTATCTGACTGTCCCCTAGGCAGCTTCTCTTGCCCATTTCCCAAGGTTTCTCTTACACGCCATTACAGTATCTTGAAATAAATGCTGTAAACAAAAAAAGTTCCAAATTATATTGAGATAACAAGAATCACTTAATGCAATATTATTTTGTCTTACACAGTCTGAGATGTGAATTAAAAAAGCTGAGTGGTCACCCATTTCTATAAAATGTACAATATTCTGAAGAAAAGTTGTAACTGTTTCATTTTTCCAGGACTTCCTCTAGCTTTGAGAGGAAATTTCACTTTAATCAGAGGCTGCCGAGGACATAATATAATGCAGTCATGTTCAGATTTGGGTCCTTTTGGTTTAAAAGGATAAAACTTTTCTGGCAGTGGCTGAGGTATCTGCAGTGGTGGGATTCAGCCAGTTCACACCAGTTGGGGAGAACCGGTAGCTAATTTTTTGTTGTCCAGGCCCAGAATGGATTTCCGGAAGCAGCATCCACACAGAACTGGTTGTTCACATATTTGAATCCCATCACTGGGTATCTGACTTTCTTGTACATGGTAAAGAGTGTCACTCTTCCCTTCTGGGAATGTGTATTTCATGTATGTGTGGTAGCCTTCAGCCTCCAAAAATTATTATGTTATTACACACATACAAGGATGGGGAAAAGCAAATTAATTCTGAATTCTGAATTGTGCGTAGGAAACTTTCAAACAATTAAGACTCAGAGGGTTAACTTTTATTTATTTGAATTTTTTTTAGCTGCCCATCACCAATGGACCTAATGTCTATTCTACGCATCCAAAAGCCTTGTTTTTAGTTTTGTTGGATCCAGTTGCACCTTATGTTGAAATAGGAGCAGAAGCCAAATCATGTTTCCCTTTTAGCTTTAGATTTCTGCATTAGGAGTTGCTCAAACTAACACACATGCATATACAGCCAGGTTTGTTCAAATGTACATGAATTACATCTTCTAAGTTGTAAATGCTTTGTAAATATTTGCAGGGTTACATTCTTAGAAAAGTTCTGAAAGGCTACGACATGATTCTGTTTAGCACTACTATTTGAATAGTAGATCAAAGGTGTAGATTTGTTATATATGCATAAATTCATTTTCTTTTAGGGATTAGCCTCCTAGAGATGTTCTGAAAGTTAATGGAAAGTTTCTTCTAAAATAAATACAATGCCAACAGAGATGTTCAGTAGGGATGGGAAAATTAAATACAAAGATTATACAACCACATTTTAAAGAAGCAATCTATTTGAAGTACAAAGAGCACTACTTGAAGTTAAGTGCCCATCCCTTCTTATCATTACTGATTTTTACATACTCAGAAACAAAATACCTTGTGAAACAAACTTCAGCATACATATTTTTCTTCTTCCTCCCCTTTTTTTCAAAATAAAACCCTTTCAGTATTATAGCCATCATCAAATGCAGTTCCGCTTTACAAGGCAATCATCCATGGCGTTGATTGACAGATTGCCATTCAAATGACTTGTAAAGGAAAACAAAATGTAAGGCTGCATTATGTGGTTAGTGCATCTTTTTTGAGATATATTCTCCATACGAAGCTGTAAAAGCAGTCCATCGGGGATTTAAAATATGCCAGCATGTGTGCTATCCACTGAGGTGGTCATTTTGCTTACATTACAGTATTTTCCCAAGAAGCCCTGTGTAAGCATTTGGATTGAAACCAGGTAATATTATGCAGGCTTGTCCCAAACAGGTAATTGAATTTAAGGTCACAATTCTTAATAATATAGCTTTTGTTATAGAAACTAGAAAAATTGTTAGTATGAAGAAACCCATTTTATTTACCCATTTTTATCCAACCTTTATTATTTTTTGTAAATAACGTAAGGCGGCGAATATACCTAAAATTCCTTCCTCCTTTTTTCCCCTCAATCAATAGTAACCCTGTGAGGTGAGTTGGGCTGACAGAGAATGACTGGCCTAAAGTCACCCAGTTGGCTTTTCATGCCTATGGCTCATGGTCTCCCATTTTTAGCTTGGTGTCTTAACCACTAGGCAAAACTGGGTCCTTGCAAACTCTAAGGCTCTTCCTTCCATTTGTGTATCCTAATGGGCTAAGACCCATTCAGAGTTTGGTAGAAAGAATAGCTAGCATGGGAATTTTAGGAATTGATGTCCACATATCTTAAAGCTGCTGAGGTTGCTGAAATCTACTTGACTTTGCCCAGGAGATAATAAAATAAAATAAAATAAGATAAGATAAGATAAAATAAATGAACACCACTGTTGAAGTGACTAAGTCTCTTCCTTGTTTCATGTCCCCAGTTAAGCTCCTAAGGGAACAACAATTCTGGCTTTCATATCTTGTATGTCAGAGATTCTATATTTTGTGTGTAGGACTAACTACCACACTGAATGAAGAGAGTTGAAATCCAACACATCTGGAAGACAATAGTTTGGGGAAGGCTGCTGAAGTACCATGGTGTATTGGAGACCTACTTATTAAGAAATTTAGAGAGTTGCAATAATTTCTCCTGGCTACATATGGCTTTATTGTAAAACAAAAGAACTATTTTAAGTAGCAGTTGAAATGGATTTGTGCTTAATATTTAATAATATCAGTGAAAGGGATTAATACATATTACTTTGCAGCCACCCAGTAATATATATGTGCCAGTTGTTCATTGCTAATGGAGCTATTCCTGTTCCCCTGTAAATCAGCATTTCTGGGGCCTGTTCGATTAGTGTAAATTAAGTTTTTCTTTTATTTTTTTTTAAATATTGCTCATCATTCTACAATATATTTTGCTTGTTAATTGCTTAATTATGCAGCAAAAAGGCCTTTTTAGATTTAAATCTTTCTTCTAAATTATCACTTTTTAAATTTCTTTAACTCCAGTCTAACTTTTTTTTTTAAATCTCCTTTTTTTCTTAATGAACACCGGCTACCTTAAACTTAGCTCCTTTTTAAGATTCCCCCCACCTTTTTTTAAACATGCAAGTCAAGGTGGTAAACATACAAATAAACCTTCTGTCTCCTATTTTCACTGCAACAACATACCTGTGAAGTGAGTTGGGCTGAGGGAAAGAGAGTGACTGTTTCAAAGTCACCCAGTTTGTTTTTCATATCCATGGTGGAACTAGAACTCACATCATCTCAGTTTCCAGGCCAGCACTTTAACCCCTACACCAAAATGGCTTTGGCTC
Organism: Vipera berus; assembly: GCF_964194415.1. Taxonomy (NCBI): domain Eukaryota; kingdom Metazoa; phylum Chordata; class Lepidosauria; order Squamata; family Viperidae; genus Vipera; species Vipera berus. The sequence goes on along the minus strand of NC_138202.1, from coordinate 294,077,915 downwards.
TTTTGGAAGAAACTTGTAGGGTAGGTTCCCTCACATACGTACATATCCTATGCCTACAATCTATCAACCATTCCAGGCTTCCATTTTAATTGTAAAATTATGTTTTCTACATTTCTGAAAGGGCACCAGAGAAGCCCTTGTCACCTTCCTCCCCAGAAGGATCACCATGGAGGTTACAAAACCTGCCATGGAAACCCCATCTGTTTCAAAGTGTTTGGTGTGCTATTCAGGTTTTGAATGCATGACTGTGGTCACCATTTTTACTTTTTAAAAAACCTATCTCCCCCTGCTCTCCACTTTTTGTTCCTTTGGTTTTAACTAGTTTTTCATACTTTTTCTAAGAGCTTAGTTGCTGTCCACCCTTAGACAAATGTGAGCTATGAAAGTGAATTACGGGAACTCCTTTTGAATTCATGCAGATCTTTAGCTGCCCTATAACTTTAAAGAACTTTCTTATGAATCCCGTCTTCTAAATTTGAAGCCTGTGGGCAGGGATTGTCTCATAACTTGATATTTGATCCTTTTTGGCTGAGGAGTAGGATAAAAATGTTTCAAATAAACAAAAGGCAAGCTACAATCCTGCTTGACTATTTTTAATGTTGTGGTTGAGCTTAATAAAAGATATTATCCTGCTAATGTTCTTTGTTTATTACTCTAATGGACAATGTGGCTGGAAGTATGTGATAAACAGATATTGTTCCTTCTTTAAGTTCATGATAATCTTGTTTTTGTTCAGCTACTTCCCTAGTTGGGTTTCCTTGGGCCAAATTGCTGAAAGGCCTTTTCTGTTTTGAGAAACTGCAGTACTGACTGATGCACTTGAAGTTCATTTTGTTTCCTTTTGACCTTCCTGCTTCACCTCCTTTCTGGCTTCTTGATTTGTATATATACAGTATCATTGCATATGGCAGCAGGGTTGGTCTGCATATGGATGGGAATTAGACACAGGGTGATACTGTGGACTAGAATTAATAGGTGGAGCAAGAACAGTGATCAGCCATTAGTCTCATAGGTGCAGATGAAGATCTGAAGAAGCTAACAAAATTGGATTTGATCCAGCTACAGCTATGTGGATGTGTGCTCATGCACTTAAATCTGTATAATGTCCAGTTCTCAGTCAAACAATCCAGGAAGGAAACTTCTGTACACAGAAAAGAGAAGCCATGAGAGTTTAAGAAGAATATAGATTAAATTGAAAAAAGCAACTGGCTTGTATTTCTCTTTCTCTGCTCTTTTTTTAAAATTCAGCCTCTAGAGAGCTTCAGGAAGATTTATGCTGTATCCCATTTAAGCTGTATTGAAAATTGGAGTTTGGACTGGAGAGGGCTGGACAAGATTATGTTTAAAGTATTTATTTATTTGTTTGTTTTGTTTTGTTTGTTTGTTCATTTATTTCTCTGAGAGGCTTACAAACAATAAAAAACCCAACATAAGAGGAATAAAAATAATAACCCCACCTCTCTGATGACAACAAGCAATCAAACAAGCCACTTGATGGGCTCCAACCCACTCTGGGTTTCCTAGGCCAGTTAGTAGAGCCAGATCTTCAGGGCCTTGCAAAAGAGTGTTAAAGTGGGATGCCACTCTACTCTCTGCAGAGATGATGCTCCAAAGGGAGAGGCTACTACAGAGAAGGACCTTCTTCTGGGTCACACCAGATGTACCTCCTTAGGAGACTGCACCTGCAATATTCCTTGCCTCCCCACTCCAGCGGATGTGGTGGATGTAACCAGGAGGAGACGGTTTCATTTGCCATGATACTTTTCTATTTGCTTATGAAGATATTTTTCTTGACTTATGTGGGATGGTGATATCTAGGCCTAACTGTAATAAAAATAAAAACTACATTTGAAAGAGTGGTTTCAGAAATTTCATAATAATGTAATATTTGTGAGGCCAGATAAATTACAATGTAAATGTTAGTAACATTTAAACAGTCATTATATACTTCATGGCATCGTTGTCCAAATGATGTGATAATTCTCATCATTAACATGATGTCATAGTGACAAATATGGTATCACTTGTTTCTCATAAATAAACCACATGCATGTATGGTTCCCATCCCTTAGCTATAAGAATAACAATTGCCTGGTATTTTAGTAAGAAATAGACCTGTCACTTTAAAGGAATGAAAAGACTTAACTTTGTGAAGCTATGCTTGCTGGTTTGCAATAGTTAGCTTCGGTTACTAACACCCCAGCATTTTTTATTTGCTTAAGCATGTCACAGTACAGGTTTTCTTAACTACAGTATATGAACTACAATAAATCTCCTTCAGGGTAAGTGATTCACTGTCTGCAATGTTTTCAGTCTTGGGCTGTGTGAATTGCTAGTGGTCCATAAATCAAATGAATTTAGTCTCTGAAGAATTGTCTTGTGGAATGCTGATTTTGGTCTAAACCTATTCAAAGAGCTCATTTGTAAGCTAACAAGCAAAGAAAGGGAAATCTAGTGGATGACCTGATTGTGAAGGACCATCCTCCCTAGTAAGAAGCAGGTCAGCTGCTTTCTTCTAGAATGTCTGGTGCGCACAAGGAAGGTCTTCCTTTGAAAGACCCTAGATAGTAAAGGCTGGCCTACAGCCTGTTTCACCAAATAAATGAAAAGCAATTATTGTAATATTGCAGTATAGCAATCCAGCTTTGGGTGCACAAGTTTGATTTGCACTTATATCACTGATTCAATATCAGACTGTGCTCCCTTTTTGGCTGGATAAGCTGACAGCTTGCTGTCCAGACAGAGTAAGAATCCTGTTTGACAGCACCCAATTCATTATTTGAGAACCTGTATTGAAGGTCATGGTCATAGAAAAATAGCTGACAAGGATTTCATAGGCCATCTAGTCTAGTTTCCTGTTCTGTGCAGGAATCCATTTAGTTATATTAAGTGATCATTATCTCCCATTTGAAAATTGTCAGCTGGGGAATCCACCTTTATTCTGGGAAAATGTTTCCAGTTCTTAACAAATTTTATTATCAGGAAATTCCTCTTAAGATTCCTCTTGAGATTCATCATCATTAATATCACACTACTGGCTGTTTTCCTGCCCTTGATTTCAACAGAGAAAAAGTCTGCACTCCCAAGACTTGACTGATTTTTAGCTGTTTGCAGACCACTATAATTTAAACCCATTTTTTTTGCAATTTTACCATACCAAGTCCTTTAAATGGACTTGGCTTCTAGAATCTTTATCATCCTGATATATCTCAATAATTCTGCTCAAGGTTTTCCATGTCCCATTTAAAATGTGGTGCCCAGAAGTGGACAGAACATGTCAAGTGTCATATAATCAGCATGGTGCACAATGGAATTGTTGCTTCCTATAATCTAGAAGCAATGCTGCTGTTAACAAAGCCAAAGATTGCATGTGTCTTTTAGCTGTTGCATCACATTGATTGTTCATGTTCAACTGTGGTCAGCTAGAACTAGATTCTTTTCAAACACATTGCCTCTAAGCCAACTCTTTCCAATCCTTTATTTATGCATTTGATTTTTCTCTAATAGAATGCTTAAGAATGTTGAGGTCCTTTTGAATCACAACCACACTTTTGTCCAGTTATTACATTATTATCCAGTTGCCATAGCTTAATGTCATCTGCTAATCCAATAAAATCTTGTACTGCATTTGATGTGAAATATCAATTTTGTGCTATATACATGCTACCATTTGATGTGATATACTGTATATCGGTCTTGTACTATCTATATAATATTGTTGCCTTAGACTATATACATATGATTAGAGGTAAATGGAGGCTAAACATGACCTGCTCAAAGGAGGATATGATAGCTTAGCTATACATTAAAGAAAATGTTTAAGTTACATATTAGCATGGATGTGGTTTTTAGCACAAAATATCTCAAAGAATCCCATCAAATCCGAGAGTGCAAGGGGAGAACAATCATTAACTTCTTTCCACGATACCAGTATAAAACAATGACACACAGTATCTGAGTAGGTAAATTATATTAAACAAAGCCAGGATCTGCAGCAGGGATTAGAGGATCTTTTTTTCCATCTTCATTTTAAGTTGCAGAAATGTGAATATTTAGAGTCTAGACTACTATTTAGATAGAAGTTCAGAGCTCAGCAGCCAACATTTTTTGAAATAACTTCATGAAAGTCAACCTATTGTGCTGAATCATCAAATCCTAGAACCAGGGCAAAGGACCAGGCAGGTATATCCTAGTTAGCTCACTGAGCAAACATAGTATCTATGACTTTTGCCTACCTTTTCTTGAAACCTCTAAGGCAGGGTGGGGAACCTTGGCTCTTTTATGACTTGTGGACTTCAACTCCCAGAATTCCTGAGCCAGCCAGTAATTTATTACAGAATTTGTTTAAAAAAACAACAAAACTTTGGATATCATCTTTTTGCACTTGAGCCCATTACAGGACTTCCCTGTACTTTCTGCTTTTTGGCAATATGCCAAATCTCATGTCTCTTCCAATCACATACATTATTTGCAGAAATTGTGTAGGAAGATACAAACGTCAAACATATTTTGGATGGACTTGCCTTGGAATAGCAAACAGAGCCAGGTTCTGTGACCTCTGCTATATAGTATTACCAAATTAACAGCTCAAATCGATCATATTCTTTCTAAAATCTTGTATCTTATTAATATTTTATTATGCATACTTTGACCTGAAAAATATGTTAATGAATTAATACAATGGCTTGTAATGCTTTCTCTTGCCTGGAAACAGTTCAGTGGAGATTTAAACTTTCATCTTTCTTTATGGAGCAGATTAGTGGGGAAAAGTATAAAAGCACATCCTTTTTTTCACAGCTGAAGAGAATCAATAGCTGCTCAAAAGTTCATTCTTAGAAAAAAAGAGACCTTTACAAAGACAGAAGTGGCAAGAAAGGAGGCTAAAATGCCCAGTGGATTTGTCTTATTCTGCAGGGTCAGAGAAAGCAGTTGCATACCCTTCAAGATTAAAACTTTGCTTTTATTACATTGCAGGAAGCAGTAAACATTTATAACCAGATTCCCCAAAATGCTTTCCTTGTATAAGTGTGTTGCTGGCCATGAGTGTAAAGAAGAAACCTTTTATTCATGTCACATATTATCATCTTCATCATCATCGTCATCACCATCACCATCACCATTATCCTAACCAGGGCTTTTTTTCTCATAGAACGCTCAGAACGGAGTTCCAGCACCTTTTTTGGATGGAACCTTGTAGGGTAGGCAAGGCGGGTTGTATGACATGTGTGAGTTCCGGCACCTTTTTCTTTTACAAAAAAAGCACTGATCCTAACCATTGTCTGTCCACTGCAGGAACAAAAACTCTTCTGCATGTTTCCAACCAATACAGTCCTGAACATTTTTTTTTTGCCAACTGGGCCTGCAATACTTGCTGATGTCGTTGCTCCATCTTGTTTTAGGTCTCTTTTGTGGACGCTTTTTATCACGTGGGATCCATTCTACGACCATCTGCCATCAGTTCTTGCTATGTAACCAGCCCATTTCCATTTCAATTTTTTTTACTCTCTTGATGATATCGTATACTTTTGTTTGTTCTCTAATCCACGTGCAGGTCTTTCTATCTTGTCTTGTGATGTCGAGTGTGTATCTTTCTATGGTTCTTTGCGCCACTCATAGCTTTTGCATCAGTTCTGAGGTTAGTGTCCATGTTTCTCATGCCACATGCAAACTTCTGTTTTAGTGTTTTATCCTTGTGGAAAATATACACTCTTAATCCTATATTTAAATCCATTTAAAAGGAGAAGTGCTGTCTCAATTTTTGTACTCAGTATTTCACAACAATGCCTGCAATGCATTCTTTTTATTTATTGTATGTTTTATTAATAAGTAATATATTACATGACATTATATCAAAATTGGGTCTCCTCTAGTATTAGCAAGAAAGCTTCTAAGCTTTCACAAGTTACCAAACTAGCTATTCAGATCATCTCTGTGTTGCATTAGACATCCAGTTCAAGTTCACCCCAAGCCATGGAACTTCACTAATTTGAGGCCCTACTCTCTATTTCTCAGTTTAACTATACCTGACATGGTGGTTGTGGTTATAAAATGAAAGGAGAAAGCCACCTTCAGATCCTCAAGGAAAGGTGAGATAAAAACCTGACAAATGCATAAATCAAAATTCTTCTCTAAACATACGTATATTTGGGATAACATGCAGCCATTTCATATACAATATCTAATCTCCAAGGAGTATGCATGTTGCTTGCTCATTTGTCATCATCCAAACCATTTTGTTGTTATTACATCATTAAGTAAATATGGATGTTCTCTGTTCTCCTAAAAGTGCCTGTATGTTTTGTGCCAGGCCTTGGGTCTTATGTGTTGGTATCTGATCATGACTGGATTATTAAAAATATGGATTTACACTTCCTTGTTAAACCAAAAAACTTTTAGCTTTCAAATCTGTATCCATATCCCTTAAAGAGATAGTTTTTTCCCCTAGAGTAAAAGTACTTGGACTATTCAGTCAGCTCCTGACTTAACTCTTGATTATATGCATCCATGTCATCCTTTTGGAATATGTATATGTCACCATGAAAATCACGAAAAGAGCTTGGCCATTTTTAAAGATAATTGCATGCAGTGGTTGCCTCACATGGGCAATAAACTGTACTCATTAAGATATCAGTGTGCATGATCCATCATTCATTGGAAAACAGAATGGGGAGGGTTATGCAGTATCTGTGGTTGATCCCTAAGATGACACTCTTCAACTTTCAAAACACTTTTGGATGTTTTGGACTGGAATGGGAGAACTCACCGCAGCCAACTCGCCTTGGCCAACTTGCCACAGCCAACTCAGGAACAATTCAACGATTCAATTTAATTATTTAAAATAATTTTTAAAAATAATTTTATTTTTTGTCATTCACATTTCATTTTGTCCCTCCATTGTCATCCTTTCTTTAATGATTCTATTCCACCATTTATTTGGTATTAGTGTAACTCTTATCCTGTAGTGAGTTGTCCTGCAGCAAGTCAGCCCCAGCGAGTTGGCCACAACAAGTTGTCCTAGACCCATTTTGGACTGCAAAGCATTGGCAGGTATTTCTTATGCATAATATTTCTTATTTAGATCTCCCAAACCAGGCATTTTTGATAACTTCTTTTTAAAAAAATATTGCATCAATGGAAGCAAGGAAATCCATTGTTACCATTATGACAGGGGGAAAAAAACCAACACAACAGGATGGTGTCTAGAGGACAGCCTGAAAAGATAGTCTTTGTTTCTTTGTCCCTGAAGATAATGTATTAGATATGTTATTGTAATATTGTAAATAGTCCTAATTTCCTGAAAAAATAATAATTGGTATCCATGTCTGAAATCATGCAGGGTTTTAAAATAACAAGACTTACTTAAATAGAGAAGGACACAAATGGCATTTTGCAGTTCTCCAAATTCATTGCCCTGTTCACCGCCCTGAGTCCTTCGGGAGAAGGGCGGTATAGAAATAGTATTAAATAAATAAATAAATAAATTGGCAAGGAAATGTCTCCAATATTTTGTTTCCTTTCTTGGAAATATTCTCAAGTTTCTCAAGGACTAGTCTCCACTTTAATCGTGATAGGTATCCATAAGGAGTTTCCTCAAGAGGTTTTGTGATGGAAACATGGGAAGCCAGACCATAGGGCACAGAGAACAGGGCAATGAAAACCAGGATGTTTGCACATACCTCCTGTGTATCTGACATCTAAGTCAATGCAAAAAAGTATATTTCATTCTTAAAAATGATAATTTATCTAAGGCTCTCTTAACCTTTGAAACATGTTTGTAAAGAAAATTCTCATTCATTGTACAACATATAGCTAAAATGCAGCAGAATTTCTTTGCCTAGTACAACTCATAAAATTTAAGACACTGGCGATGATGATCTAGGGATTTAGAGACTTGTATGCCATTAAATCCCTGGAACAATGCTCAGATTCAGAAGCAGACGGGGAGACATGTCACATTTGACTTGCAACCTTTGCTGTAGCTGATCCTTGAAGTAGAAAGGGCAGACCCTTAAACACCCAAGAGTTTTTCAAGTAGTGTATTTTCGGCTGCTGTTTTAGACCTTGGTTTGCAATACGTAGATCAATTCTTCCAATGGTGGAAGAATTTCTTGTTTCTAAGCTCTTGTTCTTCAATTTGGTGAACTCATTTGACTTTGCATTATAGATTACCTTATTGGTTTCTGACCCTTTGTAATTAACTCTGACTTTGCCTTGTGCAACAACTTGATACTGCTTCCTGCCTTCAGTTTCATGCATCATATGCTGCTCTCAACAGCTGGGATATGACTGTTTTAACCTTTCCATGGTCCATTGCATACATTACTGACTGTGCTTTTTATCTAATTAAAAAGCTAATAAAAACCTAAAGACATTTTACATTGACTTTTATATGGCCCAAGGCTTCCTCTTAAATTTTATTTTTACAAAAACTGATAGTAAGTACTGTCTTATATATAATGAAAAACTGCTATTAAGCATTCTTTTCTCTTACACTTCATTTTTTTACTCTCCCTGACTTACATATATACTAAGCTTATTGTCTGGTATGGTTTGAATATCACATACTCTACACCCAAATAGAAATCCCACAAAGTAGGAAAATGGTAGAAATACAATTATAAGCAGATAATTGTTCATGTAAATAAAAGCTATTTCTAATACAGTGCATGTAGATTATTATTGATTTTGTTTCTCTCATTAAAGCATATAAAAGAAAATTAAGAAAATCCCAGGCTTCTAAGGCCATTATAATTCATCAACATGACATTCTATCAAATGGTTTCAATTTGATTACAGCAACAGCTAAACACAAGAGGGAATATGTGAAACAAAGTGCATGCTATTTTTTCCATAGTAACCAATTCCTTGTATAAATAAATGATGCATGAAGTTAAGCGCTTGAATCTATATTACATGAACTAGCCAGCTATATCTTCTGTGCTCTGGGATGACAGTGGCATTAATGGCATCAACTTAATGATAGAAGATACCTATTGATTATTTCAGTGTTTATTTCAAAAGAAAACATCTATGTAACTAACAACATTTAAGTCTTGCCTGGATTACCCTTCAGGAATCTTAATCCCAGTTTTTTGGGTGAGGAAAGGCTTCATTGTGGCTTGCAGTGAGACACTATCCTTGAACCTGATAAAGGTTGGTTTATACACTCAAGGTGTATCTCAATGGGAACTAAGATATTCTGAGAAGATCAGGGAGATGGACAGAGATAACTTGTCCTTATTTGTTCCATTAGACCAGAGAGAGGAAGTAAGGCAAGTTTGTAGATAAGAAGGAAACTAAAGGGAAAACATGCAGGCAGTCTTTTAAAATTTAAATATGCAACATCAACTGGCTACTTACAAATCTTCTAGGGTTGTTCCAGAAACTGAATTGAAATTAATACTGGAAATAGTATGAGTGCATATCTAGCTATATTTAGATTCATGTAGATACGAAAGGACATACCATTAGTCTCAAGAATGCATACATCTCCTGAGATAATTTTCCAAGGAACCAACTCCTGAGTAACACTGACAGCCATGGGATTCTTGCTAGTGAGATATTTTAGTACACAAGCACACACAATCCATCATATACAAACACTTTCATGCTGGAAAAAAAATCTTCTTTAAAGTAAAATTAAAGGAACTTTTAATCCCACACATGATTAGACTGTTCTCTGCAAGAAAAAAAATCCTTAAGGGTGATAAATACCTTTAGGATATTTTGTTTTGCTCTTGGTCTTAAAAGAATGAGTTAATTCATTTTCAGCCTGTTCAATGGCAAGGTTAATGTGCTTACTAGCTTTAAAATTTTATTTAGCCTTTTCTCAAATTAGAGTGGAGGGATCTTACAGACAGTAGGGATTTGAATGTAGTTTGAATATTAATACATAAAAATATATTTTCTTGAGAAAAAAACTGATTTGATTACGTGGTTTGAGAGCTGGTAAAAAGTCTGTTTATTCTCACTACCTCTTTTTTAGTCCAGTTTCCTTTTGTAGCCTATTTCCAACACGGTTTGAAAAAGTAATACTTTCAGCGTCTCCTAATACAGGCTTCACTCAGGCTAGTTATTGCAGTTCTTATGTTTGTAGTTGAGCAACCTAGTATACAATTCAGAGTACAGAATAACTACTGTCAAAAGAACTTGTCCTCACAACACACCTCCATATTCCCCATCCCCCACAGGAAAGGAGTAAACCACATGCCTTGTTCTAATCTTCTTGTGTAGATTATCCGGGTAGCTTTTCCCACGAGAAAATTTGCATTGGATTTTCTGCTCTCAAAATGATATTTTCATAATTTAATTCATTATCCTTCCTAAATATGACAGCATTCTATCCAGGGAGTTCTAAATCTAAGATACAAAAGCAGTTGACATGATCAGAAAAAAAAGGCATTAATGTTAAATTATCAGCAATGATATTCTGAAAATTATTTCCATTTTTCAAACATCTGTAGGATAATGCGAATATCTCCTCCTCTAAAGAACCTGCATGGATCCAGATGTGGAAGCTAATAGCATCTAGTGAGAATGTCTTTTTGAATAACAGCACATCTTTTACCGAAAAGATGATAACACTTCCACTTTTACCCTATCCCATTAAAGGAAAACAACTCTCTAAAGGAAGTGTATGCCTTATATACATGACTGACAGGCAATTTGGTATAATGGTTAAGTCACCCAACTAGAAAACAGGAGACTGGGAGTTCTCATCCCACCTTGGGGCATGAAGCCAGCTGCGTATCAGTATGGACACTGATTCACTAATATGGAAAATCTCTAAATTCATTTTGGATTAATTCAGATATAGATCTAGATGATGCAGGGCTAAATTTAAATCTTGATTTTTTTTAAAAAAATATAACAATCCATACTTCCCATTGATTCAAACTAGATATCAATAGTGGACTTTTTCCCTCCCATTTTTGATACTGTTGGATGAAATACATGGGCTTAATTTATGCAAAATCTGCTAGAAATTTGACAGCTTCAGAAGATCCATTTGGCTTGGATGATGCTTTGACCCACACTTTCCCTCCAGGCTGCCTTATGAAGCTACATGACCCTTTCATTTCCTAGAGCAGTGTTAAACAGCCACGCTGCTTGACCTTCCTCAGTTTCAGAGTCCTCCTAGTCTTGTCTTGCCTACAGAACTCAAACTTTGTGAAAAGGCTGAGAAAAGCTCTGGCAGGAAGTCCTGCGGTAGATGTGAAGTATTAATTTCTGAGAGACCTACATGTTGAAGTTTTTGGCAAGCAGATTTTAGAGAGGCAAGAGAACAGTTTTTCCTGGTGCACTGCTCACTTACTTGAGACCTCCTTGACAAAAACAAACCAGCTTCTAGGTTGCTTGCTTGCTGTGTACAGTGAAGGCTTAGCGGATCCAATCTGCAATCCAATCTCAGCCCATACCGCATGAGTCCAAAAGCTTGGAAGATTACACCTCTGGTCCCGGTGACTGACTCAGATTGGATCCTGCAACATTATCCTGGGACTCATGTATTCACCTTCATTCGTGAATCAAGGCTTACCACAGGGACTGAAGCCACCTGACCATGTTTTTCCTTTTGATTTTTAATTCTTAAATAATAGCTTTTTAATTGTTAGCAAAAAAGAAAGAAAGAAAGAAAACATAGCAATTGTATTTAGTAATAGATGAAATAAAAAAATAAATAAAAATAAACTACATTAAAATTTATTAGAGCATTTAATATACACAATGGAATTTTAAACAATAAATCAAACCCCAATCGCACAGAATCATATTGATTAGATTCCCTTTGACACTGGTAGAAAATCAGTTCACATGGGGAACATGTGCATTGTTTTCCATCCAGAGTGTCAGCTTAAGCCCACTAGAGTTTTTCCTTTAAAATAAATCAATCTTTTGCAAACAAATCCTCAGTTCTTCATGCTTTCAAATATTCCAGAATATAGTTTACTTGCATCCAAAATGTTACTTTCATTTCTTCTCCCAGCACTCTATTCTATAAATGTACGCAGGCTAACCCAAAACAGCGTCACCACAGAACAAGTGCAAAACACATGAGTTACAATCATTTCTGACATAACTGTACTTCTGATACTCAGAAGTTGAAATGTAACCTTTAATGACACATCCTCAGCAGTTTTGGGTAGACTAAATTGTTTTTTGTGCAAAACATAGTTTTTTTAAAAAAAACAACTTGTTAGCAATAAGCTAGTCTGAAAGCTAGTCTGAAGAATGACTTGCAGAAAAATGATTTAACAATAGTGTTCATGTTATATTTCCCATTATGCCAACTTTTCCTCAGAGTTCAGATCAGATTAGAGTCTCCTGAAAAATGTGTCTTGCAGTTTTTAATGTGGGCAAAAATAACTGAGTGGTAACTAAAAGAGGAACCAAGACTCTGTTAAGATATTAAAGGCACAAGATAATAGCATCCTAGTTCTACCCATTATGGTTTTTGAGAGAAATCACTTGAGTTCCAGGAAGGAATAGCGGTCAAAATATAAAGGGAATGATATAATTGAAATTGGGAACGTTAAACCTTATTTTTCACGTGAAAGTTATAATGTTTGTAAATCTAGTAATTTTGACTATACCCAGCCTGTTTTAATTATTTACAAGGATCAACATAGGAAGCCTTCTAAGGATCTCTATCTCTATCTCTATCTCTATCTCTATCTCTATCTCTATCTCTATCTCTATCTCTATCTCTATCTCTATCTCTATCTCTATCTCTATCTCTATCTCTATCTCTATCTCTATCTCTATCTCTATCTATCATCTATCTATCTATCTATCTATCTATCTATCTATCTATCTATCTATCTATCTATCTATCTATCTATCTTGAAGAAATCTTTATTTTAACTCTTATTCTTCCTCCAAATTTTGGAATTTTTAATCATATATTTTTTGATCAACATTAATACAACATAATAGTTAAAAATACTAATCCTCGCTAACAAGGAGATATGTCAGACCTTTCCCCCAAGCATCCACAATCCCTATAGTTCATGGCAGACTGTCACCGCATGGTTTTGAAGCACAAGCAAGTATGAGGTGGCAGCTGACAAGTATAATTATTCCAAATTGTTTAAAGAGTCTATATGAAATGTATAGACCATTTTTACAGATGTCTGGAAGAAGCTTAGAAAATGTAATTAATACCAGAGAAATGCTGCACTTATCAAAATGTATAAAACACTTTTGAAATATCTACAACCTCATTAGCTGTTTGCAGTCATGCTACCTATGGCACAAGAGAGGAACTATTAGCTCCATTGTTCACATCCTCTTTAATGCCAAAATGACTTCTGCCCTGTATGTATTTATATTTGAAGTGGAAACTATGTGAATAGGAGAGTGGGGCTAGTTGGTGGTGGTGCACTGTTGGCCCTATTGTTTCTATTCTTCCAGTTTCTTTTGTCTCCATGAACAAAAGAAGCTTAACCTTGTATGTTGGTGTTGAGAACTACAGCCCTGGGTAGTATACCCATTTCCTCAATCACTGGGGGAACATGCTGTGGTTTAACCCAAAATTGAAGGGAGAGAGAGAGAGAGAGAGAGAGAGAGAGAGAGAGAGAGAGAGAGAGAGAGAGAGAGAGAGAGAGAGAGAGAGAGAGAGAGAGGGAGAAGAGAAAGAAGGGAGAAGAGAGAGAGAGAGAAAAGACAAGGATAGAAAACGAGGGAAGAAAAATGGAGAGAGAACACAAATTACAATGTTTGTTGTAGAAAGAATGGCTGAAGAGAAAAGATGGAGAGGAAAGTTGATGTGAAAGTGGGAAGTAGTAAATAGTTCTTGGTTGAGTAGCTTCCCTGCAGGAAAAAGAAGTGAAGTCCCAAAAATATGGTGTCTTCACCCAAGCCTGAGACTAGAAGGCAGGAGCTAGCTGGTTACAGACAAAGAGTGGGAATCTCTGCCCAAACCTTAGGCCCTAGAGAAAGACTGGGTAGAAGTCTTCCAAGAGATGTTTTCCCCCAACAGAGGAGACACAGATGATGATTGGCTGAGTAAATCCAATGAAAGGAGACACTCATTCATAAATGTGGCACATTCCTTCCTTTTACAATCTCTTGATAATCCTAGCAATGTGGAAGGGAGACAAAGCGAAGGGGCAAGAAATTATGCATATAGGAGGAGAGTTAGAGAGGAATAGTCTGTCGTAAGGAGTCCCAAAAAGAAACCTGATATATGGAAGAAGCTGGGATTTACAATTCCTATTGTAAATAGTTTTTGCTGTTTGTAGTAAATAAAAACCATAAAAGCCTTCACTATCTTGATTTCTCCATATCAATTTGCCCTCCTTATAAACCTAAATGTACCTCCAGTTCTAAAAAAAATCCAGTCTCACCAACCTACATGTTCAGCCTGCATGGGAATTATGGGAGCCATGTTCTAATTTAATTGAAATATTCAAGTTAGATAAGCCAGTCATTAGCAAACAAACATAAAACTCTAGGAGACTGTACTGCAAGCTATGATACTGAAGAGAGGAAACATTTGGCTGCTTTCACTAGAGGCAAGAGTTATAGCCATCATATCTGTCATAATTTTATTGATGTGAGTTCCCCTCCTTGAACATTATTTACTAGAAAAAGAAATTAAGCCAAGTGAAGTTTTATGCTTTTCCCCAAGAAAGAAAACAATAAACTTATCATACGTACAAGACTACTTTTAATGAACACCTTGCTAAGTGGGGAATAGTCATCAAATGCAAGCTTGACTTTAATGCTGTTTCATCGAGACAATGGGATTTGCAACATTAACTTTTTATCTTGTTTTTGGTAATGATTTAACTTCCCTAATGGAGACAGAAGCATACATAAGCAGATTTGGGGGAGTGTTATTGTATAATTAAACCATGAGCTCCAATTATTATGAATCCAGCATGACTGAGCATTAATATGAATTATATTAGAGGCTGGTATGCAGTTTTTTTCCCCATTCTTTTTTCACTTCAGATTTCAAGTTTGGAATAATTTTCTCAAGACCTTTTTTTTAATTGTAAGTGTGAGAGATGAAATTTTCCTCATAGGAATTGCTAGAAAAAATGTGGTTATTCACTCCCTATTTAAATATTTTTCTTGTCCTTTATAGATCATTAGTGCAAGTTTGGAGCCTGAGACACATGGACATGTGGTTTCTTACTCCTATTTTGATGGTGCAAGACAGTTATAAAACCAAATTAATAGTCCAGTTGAAAGATTAGAGTTTCTCTGAGAAATCAGTGAAGGGCAAAGCATCCTAATTTTATTACTATGTTCCAAATATGAAGGCAGATTAGTGTCTTCCCTACTGTAGATTTGTGATTTGTGATTTCTCTTCTGTTCACAAATGAATACCTTTTCAAAACATGAGATGGGGATAGGTGATTTGCAATACCTTATATTAGCTGATTTTTTTTTTACAAAAAATCAATTCCTTTGAAGGAGGAGGTTAAAAATAGGGATGAAATGTTTAGAATGAAATCAGAAAAAAACTGTTATAGTGTGAAGTATTTTGGTGATACCAGATAGATAAATTGGAAATGCCTATATGACTTCCCTAAAAGATGAATGGTAAACTAGAATCACTCCTAAGGAAAAATAAGCCATTCTTAAAGAAATAAACAATAAACTACTTTCCAGAATAGAAACAGACTGAGTTTGGGAACATTTACAATTTTGCCCAAACACACATTTTGCATCAGTAAGTGAATTCTGATTCAGTATGCAATAATGATGAGGCTGGGAACTGAATCTACTGCATATCTAAACATCTTATGTGAGACCTTGCCCTCACCTACTTCAAATTATTTGAAGAGACATCACTTTCCATCCTTATTGTTAAAAGAATCCTGCTGTTTTATGGAGTTGCATGCTATATTGATTTTGTGCAGCTGTCATTGCTTTGGAGAGCCTGAAATGTTCTTGTTTACTTGCATATACATATTTCAGATTAACATTTTAAAGGTCAGAATTATGGTCCTCAAAGCTGTGATGGAAATCTTGATGTACTGTCAACAATATCTGTTTGGAATGAAGAATGACTGGACAGAGACCTATGCAGGGGCCGTTGCTGGACTTTCTAAACTTCCTTCACCTCTCTGGACTAAGGGTTCTTTAACAGGGGCCCCAGACGGGCAAAATAAAACTTTTTTGCTGAAAGTAATTTGTACAGGGATTTTTGGCACTGGAAAGGAAACTCCCACAGATCCCTTTTAATGTTAAGGAAATTAATCTTTTTTTTTAGTGTGTTGCAAAAGTGATCCCTCCCTCCCTCCCTCCCTCCCTTCCTTCCTTCCTTCCTTCCTTCCTTCCTTCCTTCCTTCCTTCCTTCCTTCCTTCCTTCCTTCCTTCTCTATCATTTCTCCAAACAAATGAAGGCAGATAGAAAGACAAACAGGATCTCAAGCTTTTAAAGAAGAAAAGTCTGCCTTTTAGGCCCAAAGAGACAATTTATCATTTCAGATGATAAACAGACCTCATAATACAGGTTCTCTCTTTTTATGTGCAACTTAACAGAGAGGAATACATAGCGGAGTGCTAGCTCACAATTCAAGCCATTGGCCATCAAGGCAACAGGATTATGCCAGCCTAAAGAATAGCATGAATGCCAAGATGAATCAAGCTGAATGTATGTGTCTGGCAGATGCCACTTGAAAACTATATTTCCCCATCAATTGAACAGCTTTCCACAACATCTCAGCCATATGTTAGCTAAGAATTGCGGGCACTGAAATCCCAGCACATCTGAAGGGGGTTTGAATGAGTACATCTGACAAAGCACTATTCTATACCTTCCTTTGGTCTTGGCAGAATTTGTCTCCAGAACTGTGCAACAGGATTATATCTTACAATATTGTGGTTCTACTTATTATTATTAATGGCATTCTGGCACAACTGGTTTAAAAAAAATCCCTGCAGGTTCATTCCAATTTGGCAATGGCAAAATTTGTTTATTCTTGAAATCCAGCTAAGATATGTCAAGAAATATTCATAGGTTTCTTCAACTAGGTTTGGAAGCCTCTTTTCTTCTTTTTAATATGTTCCCCCTTCTGCCTTTTAACACTTGTAAAGTTTCAGAAAGAGCCATCGAAATGATATCCAAGTAAGATCAATGCTGACTTGAACCTTCCTATTTAAGCAAAAAAGGAAGGGCAAGTTATATTGCTTAGGTATGTATATATACACAGATGCAGCTTCATGCATTGCTTTTTTATGATCTTAAACTTGAAAAAAATATACAAAATCTTGATAGACTAGACTAACCTACAGTTCAATTGTTCAAGTGTGGATCTGGTCATCTTAGGACCACCTTTTCTTTAAAATAACTATTGAGAGATCCACCTCTTTTTCCATCCTAATGAAGAAAGAAATAAAGAAAGGAAGAAAAGAGAGAGAGAGAGGGAGAGAAAGAAAAAGAAAGAAAGAAAGAAAGAAAGAAAGAAAGAAAGAAAGAAAGAAAGAAAGAAAGAAAGAAAGAAAGAAAGAAAGAAAGAAAGAAAGAAAGAAAGCTTGTCATTTGATTTCACAAATCTAGTTAGGTCATCAGGAAGTGAGAACATGGTTCTGTTTTCCAATTTGCTAAATTCCCCAATGAAGAGATAAAAAGACCATCCTACATTCAGGATTTGGAGGAGAGGAAGGATTCCTAACATTTGGGTAGGATCCTCATACTTGATGCTCATAAGCAAATTCCTACTTCTACTCTTCCTCTTGAAACCTTTCTTTAAAAGAAGTTAAGTCAGCTTCCCCTGTACACAAGTTAGCAGTCAGAACTCATATTTGTTCTAAATGGCCTATCAACTAATTAACTTCTTCTCTCTGTGGCTCTTTTAAAAGTCTTCACCGCAAACCCTAACACTGCACCCTCCTGAAGTTTGCATCTAATGTTTTCTTTAGTTTCTTCTAATCTTTTTTTCATTCTATCTAGTCAAATTATTGCGAATAACAGCATGATTTTCAATAGATCTTGTGAATTATTTCTTTGTATGTGATTGGCATGATTCTATTTCTCCTGATTTAGTAACATTCTCAACTGAAATATGATTCAAATTCACTGAAAGTGTTTTAGTTCTTCTGTAATAAACAAGCTACTGTTTTCTAGAATCTGGTTTGTTCTGCTAGGATATTAGCTGTTCCTTAAGTGCCTGTAGTTCTAAGTCACAAAATCCTATACAGATAGTCCTTGACTTGCAGCCATTTATTTAGTGACCATTGAAAGGGATGACACTGAAAAAAGTGACATGACTGTTTTTCACACTTATGACTATTGTAGCAGTCCCATGGTCATGTGATAAAAATTTGGATGCTTGGCAGCTGGCATGTACTTATGACAATTGCAAAGTCCCAGAGTCTTGTGATTCACTTTTGTGGCTTTCTGACAAGCAAAGTCAATGGGCAAGCCAGATTCACTTAGCAACTGTGTCACTAATTTAACAACTGCAGTGATTCACTTAACAACTGTGGCAACCCGCCCCCCATAAAATAGAGCAAAATGCATTTAACAACTGTTTTCCCTAGAATTGGAAATTTTGGACTTATTGTGGTCATAAGCCAAGGACTACCTATATATGCATGTTCTATGAAATGAATATGAATGTATATACAAAGAAGCACATTTGTTAGCATCTGAGCAGCTGGACTTATTTGGAAGTATTTAATATCTCTGGAGAACAATTGTTTCCTTGCCATGATTACCCATATAGAGGCACTACAAGTGCCCCAGCTTTCTCCAGGTGATTCACGTGCTTTTGACAAGAAGTCAAAACATGTACTGCAAGGTAGACATTCCACATTTCCTTGGCAGTTTCTTCTTGCTCCTCCAACAAATACCAAGGCTCTGTCATATCCTGTTCAAGTACAACTGTGACAGCTCTCAGCTTTTATTTATATTTTGCGACTGTTAACTTGGTCTCTTAAAGCCAAAACTGATAAAGATTACCATATATAACAGCTTTTGAAAAGATTGCTATCATGGCTCCGACAGACAAAGACAAATAAAGCAGAATTCTGAGACTTGGAAATTCCTCAAAGAACATGTTTATTAGTTACAAAGTATCGGCACGATCAAAAGTGAAACCAAGTCTGAATTTCCCACTAACAATTTCCCAGTTACAAAGTATAATGTCCCACCCATGAGACTATGCCAACACTATGTTCCCCAATATATTCATTTGGCAGGCTTTCTTATACAACGCCCAGTCCCTAATCGTGGGAGCAGTAGATGACCTTGGTTCCCATGGGACAGAAGATTATTTTGACTAGTGAAGCACCTGGGCAAGCCCCCCCCCACTGCATTCTATGTGGCAATCTAGCATGAAGAGAAAGATGGCTGCAGCCAGGCTCATTGTAGAGTTGACAATTGCACTGTCTGTCTGCATGGTCCTTATCATTAAAGGACATCTCTTGAGAGATGTAGTAACAGCAGTAGAAGCATCAGAAACCACAATCAACCAGCAGCAAAGGAAGGGGGAATAATACGTAGAATATCTTGATGCTACTATCCAGAGTGTTAAAAATTTCCAGGAAATGACTCTGGCTTATAAAGAAAACACTAGTACTGAAGGATCAAAGCAATTTATAAACAGTAGGAATTTTCAACTTACAACTCAGTAGAAAACTTTACAACTTGAGAAAGAAAGATAATTATCTCTAAATGCACAAATTCACAAACAATCGCTAGATGAAGAACAACCTGACCTCAACCGTCAGATTTGCAAATCAAAAGCCTAGGCAGGTTGACCATCATGCCCATCCTGAATTCCTATGGGGAAAGAGCCATACAGAGATAAAATAATAAATAATGTAGATTCTACACAACTTAAGAAAAGGCATGAGCTCCATTTGAGAATCAGTTAAAGAAAAAAACAAATAATAAACATCAAGAAAAAACAAACAAACACATAAGTGCTTTGGTTGCATAAAACAAACCCTAAAAATACTAGGGAGAAAAATGCTTTGCTTGCAAATTCATGTTGCGTCAAATTCCAAGTGGTCACCATGTTTAAGCTTGGTCTGCTTTTGATTAATAATTTATATTAATGCATTTCCAAATGGGGTTCAGTGGTTACGCTAATTACTTTCTATCAAGTAATGACGAATAGAGAGATCTTGATTGATTTGGTAAATGCTTGTAAGTAATCTGATATTTAACTCATTCTGCCAATTTCCATGATGGTGAGGATGAAAACGATGGGCATGCATTGCAGAGTGTATAGATGAAGCAGATATGGGAAAAGATAAAACCAAATGTGAAGCATCCTAATGATACATCCCTGCCATTAAATAATTTTTAATTTTATTTTATTGTTCTTTTGCCCATGGTTATGGTACACAAGGTGGCCAATGATATACTTCGAATAAATAAATGCCAGTTTCCCAAAAATGGCAGTTTTATGACCATTAACGAAAAAATCCAGAGGAAAACCATCCTTAATAATTCCTCTTTTATCAAGCTGTACACAGATAGATTTCCCCTTAATTATCGTATAATTATATCTGATCAAGAAACGATGGTGACCATTTCTGCAACTGCTGTCCTAAAGCAAATAGCATTCAGTAGATCTTATTTCTAAGCAGTCTGCACATTATTGGGGGAAAAAAGATCTGACATAGTCTCAGAAGTCTTGGCTCCATTAATTTAAAAGATGCATGGATAAGAAAATTATTTTGAGTCTCAAAAACACAAAAAGTGAAAATGTAACTCTTACCATTATTTTAATAATATAACATATCCAAATTCCTAAATACTAGCAGACTGGGGCAAGTACTGGGTTACAGTTTTCCACAAATGAAACAAAACAAGCAAACAATAACATGGGAAAGACCTTAGATTGTTCCCCTGAAGTTAGAAATCCTCATCAGTATATAAAGATCACAAAAACTAACTGGCTGATGTCAGTCGTGGAGCTTCTGCCTAATCCAAGCAGTAGAATGTGGAAATGAGAATGAAGAGGAATGAGAAGTAAGGGTGAAAGTCTGTTCCCTGAGCCTGTGGGTTGTTTTCTGAACGTTGCATTACCAGGATAAGTAACATCTTCAGCAGAGTTTAGGTGACGTCAGTGTCAGTGTTCTTCGTTTATAAGGGCTTGGTGTGGTCAGTAGGTCTTGTAACGGGTCAAGTGTAGGTGTGTCAAGTGAGGGTCTTGTAACGGGTCAGGTGGGAGTCATCAGTGGGAGTCTTGTGATGGGAGGTTACATCAGGTCAGGGTCATTGGGAGGTGAACTGCTGGCAGGGGAGGAGGCTTGCATGAGTTGGTTGAGGGTTGGTGCTGTCTCTGGTTGGCTGTGTGGTTGATTTGGATTCTGACGGGTTCATAGGCTGGTTGTAGGTCAATGGGTCTGTTGATGGAATTGCTTGTGGAGAGCCAGGCTTCGATAAACTCACGAGCATAGTGGGTGGTAGCGTGGCTGCATTTTTTTAATGTTGTTCTTTGACTTATTTTCAGGCAGATTCCACTCTTTTCCACTTTGTCAGGCTTACTTATAATGTTTCTGCTTAAGAAAGTTGGAATGGAGCCTGATGAGCTTCCATAATTTTAATGTGAAATCTCTAGTTTGCTGAAATAAACAGCAGCTCTAATTTTAATTTGCCAAGTGAGGCCTTTGTTAATTTTATTGTGAGGAAGGAAAACAATGGCCTTGGGGCTAAGAGACCTGCTTTCCTGAAGTAACAAGATTCTAAGCATCCAATTCCCATTTATAACATTAAACTACCCTACAAATACCACTTACTGAGAAGGTTAACAGGTAAGGAAATGTATTTATCATATCTTTCAACCCTCCACAACAGGCCAGCACTCAGCTACCCAAGCCTATGTCTAATTTTGCACTTGTCTTAATGGAAAGATTCCTTGTGCATAGCATACTTCTGTGGGTGTTCACCCAGGGAAAACTCTGTGCTCCTTTTCACAACAATGGGTTTGATTTTCTGCATAGTGGAATCAGTTGGTGAGCATTTTATATATAGAATCCTGCTTCCTATCTGTCTTTTATGAATGTGGGACATAGTTACCTGTATCCTTTTGATAATGCCCTGCATTTCAGACCATACCCACAAAGTGTACACAATCAATCTGACTAGGAAAAGTCTCGCTTCATCATAATTATGCTATATACTGTAGGTAATTCTCACTTAACAATTGCACCTGGGACTGGCAACTCCATCACTAAGTATGGCTGGTGTTAAGTAAAATAGCAAAAGATCACATGACCACACCTGACTTATGTCATCCATTCTGCTGCAGTTGTAAAGCAAATCACCCACAATCATTAAGCAAGTTGTCACACAATATGACTCATCCCAAAGATGCTTTTTCCAAAAGGCAACTGGACTTTGTTGTTGTTTTTTTCCTTTGAAAACATTTTGCTTCCCATCCAAGAAGCTTCAGAACTGAAGATGCTTCTTGGATGAGAAGCAAGACATTTTCAAAGAAAGAACCAATAAATTCCAGTTGCCTTTTGGAAAAAAGCACTTTCAGGACGAGTTATGTTATGTGACAACTTGTTTAATGGCAATCATGTAACTGCAGGAAGACCACTTCTGGACCAGTTGTAGAGTCACTTTTTCAGCACCTTTGAAATTTTGAATAGCTGCTAAACAGGGCAGTTGTTAACTGAGGACTATACTTGCAGTGGCAAAAGCCGTACTTGGTCAAAGATCAACAGTTTTAACATTGGTTAAAAATTAGCAGTATAGAAGATGTTTTATCTTCATACATTTGTTTGGGTGTGATGCATGTTATGAAAGAAAGTTTTATTTGGTTTCAGCTCTCTGTTCTAACATAAGCTCCATGTGTGATTTTATACTGAATTGTAAAACATTCACAGGCTGTTGGAATTCCCAAGGTCACAGGCAGCTATTAAGATGCTGAGTTTGTTAAAGTATCACCTTTCCCTAAACTGTTGATCAGTTGCTATTTACTAGTTCAGAATCAGAACTGTTTTGTGAAAATGGGATTCCATAGTGAGATTCCATTTAAAGCACATATTACAATATTAGACAGTTGTGCTGCAAGAAAAATGGAGAGCAGTACCCTGAAATACTAAATTTAAAGCTGCAAAGATGTTAAAAATGATTTGATGGCTCTAAGTGAACAGCAGCTTGAAATGAAGCAGGCAATTGTGATCTTATCCAATCTAGATTACAAAACTGGCAAATGGTAACCAATTCTGTTTTAATAAAATAACTTTTAAGGGGACTACTATTGTTGCAGAATTCTTTGGCTGCAGTTTCTATCTGTGCAGATTGCCACTAATACATTTGTGCAGCTACAGTATTTACCCAACTTGGCATTCGCAAAACGTTTAATGTGTTTGCTAAAATGAATCCTGCCTGAATTGGCAGAGTCATATAAATCTGCACAATATTTGTTAACTTGTCTCCCATTCTTCTCCCATTCTTTTATATTCCCATGAAGAGCTACTAGTATGTGGGAAACAGAAAAAAGACAAGCCTGAATTCATATTCACACTCAGGATCATTGGGAATCCTTTTATTCATTCTGACTTTCAGGGGTTATTGCAAGGAGAAAAGCCTTTATAAACATGCCCAGCCATAATATGCCACAAGGTGCTTGTAAAATGTAGAATTACAGTTCCCATCCTTGATGTTCCAAAACATTTGAAATAGACAGGAAACTGAATGCACTTTTTCAGATTGAACAGTCCTGAAAATGAATACAAGTAGCCTAATCTGTGTACAATCTGTATTCATGGGCTAAAGATAATTTCAGGGTGACCCTCCTCTTTTTATTATTGTCTGTAACAAGGTCTGAAGCTAGAAAGTGAACCAAGCAGCAGTAGGGGGAATTTGAGGAAAAATTGGAAGTCAGGGGAATGAGGACTAGTGAGGAGAAAACAGATCCTGAAAAAATTGCTAATGCTACTTTTTTTTATGTGCCTTTGAATCAGTGTTGGCTCTTGGCAATCGCCTGGACTAGTCCTTTTGCTTTGTCCTTGGCTTCTTTCTAAAGCTGAGAAGGACTGACTGGTCCAAACTCACCAGTTGGCTTTGTGTCTAAAATGGGGTTAAAGGTAAAGGTAAAGGTAAAGGTTCCCCCGCACATGCATGCTAGTCGTTTCCAACTCTAGGGGCCAGTGCTCATCTCCGTTTCAAAGCCGAAGAGACAGCGCTTGTCCGAGGACGTCTCCATGGTCATGTGGCCGGCATGACTAGATGCCAAAGGTGCACGGAACGCTGTTACCTTCCCACCGTAGTGGTCCCTATTTTTCTACTTGCATTTTTACGTGCTTTCGAACTGCTAGGTTGGCAGAAGCTGGGACGAGTAACAGGTGCTCACTCTGTTACGCGGCACTTGGGATTCAACCCGCCAAACTGCCGACCTTCTGATCGACAAGCTCAGCATCCTAACCCACTGAGCCACCGCGTCCCTCAAAATGGGGTTAGAACTCACAATTCTTGACTTTCAGGCTTGATGCCTTAACCACACACCAAACTGACTCTCTAATACTGTATTCACTCTTTTAATATTAAGTTGCGATCTGTCACTTTGTTTTGGCAAAATTAGGAAACTCTTTACAGCAAGCAACCAGCTCAGAAATATTAGTTTAAAAGGGAACCAGGATTCTTTTTATTTGAAATTTATCTCCCTCTCTCTCTCTCTCTCTCTCTCTCTCTCTCTCTCTCTCTCTAAATAATTAACTCAATGTGACATATTATTGCTCCGTCCTCCTTCTGTTTTCCCCCAACTATCCTGTAAGGTGGATTGGGCTGAGGGAGAGTGACTGGCCCAACATCATGCAGTTGGCTCCTATGCCTAAGGCAGGACTAGAACTCACAGTCTCCTGGTTTCTAGCATGGTGCCTTAATCACTACCACAAGCTGGTTTGTATTGAGAAGTATGAAAAATGAATACTGTACATTTGAATATGGTTGGGTCTTTTCTTTATGATGGGTCCTCATAAAGTTATATCTACTAATTCTCACCCTGTGAGCAAGAGAGCTTTATTTGTACCAATATTCAAGTAATACTTTTTTTATTCTTCCAATGCCATCCAAGGGCAGCATCAAGGTATACAATATCTGAAACAGCACTTCTATAATTAAACTCAGGAGTTAAATACATTACAAAACTTTTTCTAGGTGGGAAAGAATGCACTTTGGTCTTTTCAGGGTTATTTCCTCCTTTGAGTATTAAATTCAGATCCTCTTGTTTCAATATTTATTTGAAAAATGCTTTATAATGAAAAATATGTATGTGGGAGGTAGTGTGCATTTATCTTATCTCTTACACAGTGTTAAACACAATTTTGCCTGACACACATTTTTGCAAGCCAGTTTTACTATAATTCATTTTTCTGGTTATTTAATATATAGTTTTGAGTTCCCTTTTAGTGATGCTCATAGTTTTGTAGGATTATTTGTGCTGGAGTATTGCATTCCCAAATTTGAGCTGCACTGAAAATCTATTCAGCTGAGCTTTAGTTTGAAAGGGAAAATTGGGCCAAGTATTTTATGTTAGAATTTGAGAAAAACATATTTCTTTCTCTTTTTACTTTATTATCTGTTCTTCTAGGTCAGGGGTCAGCAACCTGAAAAAGGAAAAGAGCCACTGGGAACCGGTTCCATCACACACAAAAAAAAGTGGGAGCCGCGTGCGTGCGTTCATGCACGCGCATGCGCAAAAATGTTTTGCGCATGCGCAAAATGGTTTTTTCTTGCGCATGCGTGGACGCGCGTGGTTGCCATTTTTTAAAATGTGTGATGGAACCGGTTCCCGGTTGCGCGACGGTGACGGCCCGTTTGCAGAGCTACCGCCTTCGGCAGCCTGCAAACGTGCCGCGACAGCTTTCCCAAAGAGCGGCGCCGCTGCCCGTTCACGCGGAGGTGCGCGCGCACCTCTCCAAAGGTTTGGGGAGGTGCACATGCACCTCCGCTCGTTCGGAGAGGTGCGCACGCACCTCTCGGAATGGGCAGCGGCGCCGCTTGTTGGGAAAGCTGCCGCGGCCCATTTGCAGAGCTGCCGCTTTCGGCAGCCTGCAAACATGCCGCGGCAGCTTTCCCAAAGAGCGGCGCCGCTGCCTGTTTGCGCGGAGGTGCACGCGCACCTCTCCAAAGGTTTGGGGAGGTGCGTGCACTCCTCCACCCATTCAGAGAGGTGCGCGCGCACCTCTCCAAACGGGCGGTGCTACTCTCCATTTGGAGAGGTGCGTGTGCACCACTGCCCGTTCGAAGAGGTGCGCGTGCACCGGGCGGCTGGGAGCCGCAGGAGACGACTCAAAGAGCTGCATGTGGCTCCGGAGCCGCGGGTTGCCGACCCGTGTTCTAGGTGCACCTCCCTTCAGTGTTGATTGCTGTGCCCTAATTACATTTTAAATTGTAGTGGGGGAGATAGGTAAAAATCTACATTTGCTTTACTTTCATTTTCATTTAATTAAAATTAATTAATTAATTAATGTGATTATTCTCCCATCATGCATTTAATAATTCTCGCTTTCCTTCTCACTCAAATTTATTATAATCACTCTTTGTTAGGTTCCCCCCCATCTTTATCCAGGACCTCATGGAGACTTGCACAATAACCCAGTGAAGTGAAGAAAAAATAACTGTTCCTCAGTATGTAAGCTTCCTTGGTGAAAGGAGGACTTCTCACTCCCACTCCACTATCATAACCAGTGCTTTTTTTTTGTAAAAGAAAAAGGAGCCGGAACTCACACATGTCATACAACCCGCCTTGCCTACCCTATCAGGTTCCATCCAAAAAAGGTCCCGGAACTCCGTTCTGAGCGTTCTATGAGAAAAAAAGCCCTGATCATAACAATGATCCCACAGAAGCTCTCAGATTTAATATTTAATAACAAGTTTTGGAAGCATTTTGGTGGGTTCATAAAAACCTGAGTCTCAAGCTATCGATGTCTGCTCTGGTATATGATGTGTGTGAGGCTCTTATGCTTTTCAGGGCCTTATTGGCAACAATAACAATAACACCTTGGGTTGGCAATTCAAGAATCTACATAGCCTATTGCGTGAATAGTAGGGCAGTGTCACCACATGACAAAAAAGTTGTTGAGACTTGGGAAAAAGTGCAGAGAAGAACAACTAAGACGATTAAGAGCCTGGGGACTAAAACATATGAAGAATGATTGCAGGAATAGGGTATGGCCAGTCTAGAGAAAAGAAGGACTAGGTGTGACATGATAGCAGTATTCCAGTATTTGAGGGGCTGCCACAAAGAACAGAGGGTCAACCTATTTTCCAAAGCACCAGAATACAAAGCAAGAAACAATGGATGGAAACTAATCAAGGAAAGAAGCAACTGGGAATTAAGGGGAAACTTCCTAACAGTGAGGACAATTAACCCAGTGGAACAGCTTGCCTCCAGAAGTTGTGGGTGCTTCATCACTGCAGGTTTTTAAGAAAAAAACTGGACAACCACTTGCTTGGAAAGGTAAAGGGTCTCTGGCTTGAGCAGGGAATTGGGCCAGAAGACCTCCAAGGTCCCTTCCAGCTCTATTCTGATTAACTGTGTATTTTTGAGGGGGGCGCTCTCATTTAACATTAGCTTGAGTGCCTCGTTCCCTTAAAGTTGCTTTACAAAGCAACATGGCCCCTTGCTCCTAAAGCTGCTGCTCCAGCTGTGTCCTTAGAATTGCATTTAGAACTGGAAAAGTGAAGTGCCCCACCTCTTCTCCTTCATAAGAAGGCCTGACAATGCCTTTGTGAAGTGAAGTGTGTTGAGAGAAATCCTATCAGCTTGCACAGCCTAATAAATATTCAAGGGTGATCATTATGAATCTTTGGTGGCCTGCTTCAATCAAGAGATGAGCATCTGAACCATGGACCACAGAACAAGGGATCCTTCCCATCAAACTTAGCATGCTTTATGAATTATAGAAGCCACTGATTGCAATCTTTTCTTCGGAGTTCCCCTCTTCCCATTATGCCAGAGCCTAATTTCCCCTTGAGGCTCCAGGAGGGTTAATAAATGTTTATGTAAGAAGTGTGATGATTTGCTAGAAATGGCTTGTGGTGATGAAAGCCAGTCTTTTGAATAATTTTAAATACAGTAAAGAAATAAATGTGCAGGCTCCATCTAGAATGTTAAGTATGTGAGTGATTGCCTTTGACAGCTGGCATAAATAGGCCTGGCACCCAGATGGAATTTTTTTGCAGATTGTCGTTTGGGTATTTATTCCTGGATGATGTTGCCATTCTTCCACTGCAAAATGAGATTACATTTTGTGAACATGA
Source organism: Vipera berus (assembly GCF_964194415.1). Classification (NCBI taxonomy): domain Eukaryota; kingdom Metazoa; phylum Chordata; class Lepidosauria; order Squamata; family Viperidae; genus Vipera; species Vipera berus. The sequence continues at coordinate 294,049,726 of NC_138202.1, read as the reverse complement.
CCATTGCTGACTTGAGGCTAATCAGATGGCATCTTTGCCAGTGATATGTTGAAATTCATCTAAGCTGAAGAAAAGCAGAAATCATCAGAAATCACTGTGGAATTAGCAACCTTGCTGCATTGTAAATCATATTTGTGGGTTGCTTTGGCTACAGGGAAAAAATTACAAGTGAATTTAAAGATATCTGAAACTTCATCTTTTAATTAATTGCAAATTAGATTAAGAAATGTTCACTGTAGTAATAGCATGTTTGTCTTGATCTCTGTGCATACAGAGTTCATTGATAAACTGATTTAAACAGACTGATTAGGACAGACTTAAATATATGTACTGTATTGGGAGAGGAACTCAGGGGAGATAAGTTATTGACTTCAAATTATGGCATAATTTCACTGCAAACTTTTCATATCAGAATGTCTGCAACTTTGTTACATGTTTTACTTCCTGCTCCCCATATAAGAAGTAATTTCAGAACCCCTGTGTTATGTACTGGGCTCTTGTGAAACACCATGTGGGTTGCTAGAGCAGCTAACGGCTCTCCAGCAACCCAGACTACCAGTCTCCTGTGCTGCAATTGGCTATCCCCAGGTGGCAATGGTTGATTCAAACCTATTGGCTGCCGCCTAGGGGCTAGACTATATATTGCGGCTGGTTGCAGCCATTTGCCTCAGTACAGTTCCAGCATGAAATAAACAATGAGTTATCCTGTACTCAGCTTTCATCTTCATTTGTGCACCAAAGAACCCACTATTTAACAGTGGAGACAAAGGTGGGATCCTGCTTCGCTGATGAAAGAGCTGAAGTCCACAAGGGAAAGGCAGCACACGACGGAGGGAAGAGGCATTTCCCCCCCCAAGGCCGGCTAGCAAGCTACACTAGCAGCCTCATGCTCAGTGGACTCATTCCCTGAGCCTAGAAACAGGATCCGAAAGATCGGAGGAACCAGAAAGAAGAATGCCGAAGGTCAGTAAACTGCGAGAATTCGATGTGAAACACCCGGACAAATGGCCATCTTATCTATCGCAAGTAGAAAACTACCTCAGAGCCAATCAGATCGTGGAAGAAGGACTGAAGGCTGCAATGCTACTTTGCGTGTGTGGCCCAGCAACTTTTGATTTGGCCGAGAATCTTTTTGCACCGACACCAATTGAAGCGGTCTCCTACGCATATCTAAAAAATAAGCTAACTGGGCACTTCCAGCCCAAGATGTCTGAGATGGCTTGGCGGTTCAAGTTCGACCAAAGAGTGCAGCTACCTGGGGAGACAGCTTCAGAGTTCATAGCAGGCCTAAGACAGGCCACACACCTATGCAAATTCTCAAATTTAGAAGAACGACTAAGAGACTGGCTCGTCTGCAGCTTACGGGACAGAACACTTCAGCAGAGACTATTTGCTAGGCCTAATTTAATGTTTTCTGAAGCACAGGATGAGGTTATGGCTGATGAAGCCACTGGGGGCGCAGTGTAGACAGTTCAGCCTGCCAAATTATCAAAAGCCGAAGAATCGGTCTATCTTGAGGTCGCCAAATGCACCGGAGAATCGTCAGAGGAAGAAGAACCTGAAATCAACCGATTCCAAAAGCAACCCAATGCACAATACCGCAACAGCCACCAGTGAGAGGACAGTTACAAGGCAGTTCTCTTACTGAGATGTAAGGGGTGCGGCGGCAACCATCTTTGTGCCAATTGCAGATTTCGTTCAGCCACGTGTAGAGCTTGAGAAAGGACAGGCCATGTCGCAGTGGTTTGCAGAGCCCGCCAGAGAGACCGGCCATCCAAACACCATGTTGTGATTCAGGGTCAGCCTGTGGGTTCGGCAGTTGGGTCGGATGACTCAGAGGAGGAGGAGGGGGGTGTTGAAGAGCTTGCTGAGGGGATTGGACAGCTTGATGAGAGCCCCCAGCAAGGCCCCTCTCATCTGGTCACGATGCAGACCCAGCTGTGTGAGCCTGACAGCGTGGATGAAGATGACCCACAGCTGGCCCTGTTCAAGGACACCCAACGCAGGAGGCAGTCAGTCAGGAGTAAACAGAGGGAGGCAATGGGGCACCTCGGAAGGAGGCACAGAGAGGCCACGCCCTGAACTGTATTTAAGGGGAATGTGTGGGAGGGCTGGTTTGCTGAAGGCAACCGCTTGGATTGTTCCTGCTTCTTAGCTCGTGTTTTATGGTTGGTGTCTTGTCTTGCTCTGTTTTATGTGAATAAATTTGACAGGCGTAATTCCAGCCTCTTGCCGTTTGTAGAGGGGTTGTCCCTGCCTTTTCTGCAGGGCCGGTAGCAGGCTGGTACAGAACACACCAGTCAGAAGAACCAACTAGGAGAGGTACTGGGGCCCAGGGTCCAGTTAGTGTGGGATTCTTCAGAAGCCGTAGAAGCATATGCCGCACCGGGGCTCGACGCCCCCTCAAACCCAAACTTAAGATTTTGGTAGAGCTACAAGGAGTTCCATGTAAGATGGAATTAGACTCTGGCTCTGCAGTCTCAATCATTTCTCAAGACACTTTTAACTTTGTGTGTAGGCGCAGTAACAATTGGACCAAACTAAGACCCTCAGATATAATTCTAATGGACTTTCAAAATGCTCACATTAAAGTTAAGGGAGAAGCCACCTTGTTGGTAAAGTTTAAAGGGTTTTTGGGGCACCTGGATGTAATAGTAGTAGGGGGCCAGAGAACGAGTCTCATTGGACTCGATTGATTTGATGCCTTAGGTATTTAGATTACTGGCATAAACCGGACACAAACTGCAGACCTCATGTCAGTATGCAAGGAATACGTGGATGTTTTTGATTCAATCCTAGGGACATACACAGGCCTGCCTATCTCATTTAAGTTAGATCCCAACGTAGTCCCAATCAGGGTTAAGCCTAGCAGTGTCCCCTTTGCCTTAAAACATAAAATTGATTCCAAAATTGATGAACTTGTAGAACAGGGTGTGTTACAGCCTGTTGATGGGGGGGGGGAGTGGGAAACTCCTATAGTAACTCCACTTAAAGCCAATGGGGAATTTCGCATTTGTGCTGACTATAAATGCACATTAAATAAGGCCCTCAAGCAACACGCTTACCTGGTCCCAGTGGTCAACCATATTTTAGCCTCCTTGCAAGGAGGTAATATTTTTGCTAAACTTGATTTAGCACAGGCCTATCAGCAATTGCCAGTTGATGAGGCCACAGCCGTGGCTCAAATGATCGTGACTCACAGAGGGGTATTCAAGGTTAAACGCTTACAGTTTGGAGTCAGTGTTGCACCGGGTATTTTCCAGGGGGTCATGGAGCGTACACTCAAGGGTATTCAGGGCGTCTGCCCTTATTTTGATGATGTCCTTATTGCAGGGGAATCCCCAGAAGTGTTGTCCAGAAGGCTCAGGGCTGTTTTGCAGAGGCTTCACAAAGCAGGCCTCAAATTAAAAAAGAACAAGTGTAGTATTGGGGTTTCTTCAACAGAATTCCTGGGTTTCCTCACTGATGCTAACGGCATTCACCCCGCTGATTCTAAAGTGAAGGCCATTAATATGGCTCCTAGGCCCAAATCAAAAGGAGAGTTACAAGCATTCTTGGGTCTCCTAAATTTCTATCACACATTTCTACCTCATAAGGCAGCAATAGCAGAGCCCCTCCACAGGCTTCTAGACAAGAAAGCTCCATGGAAATGGACTAACTTACACAAAAAAAGTTTCCAGGACTCAAAAGCACTACTGTCAGAAAAGTCCACTGTAACTCATTACAAAGAGTCTAAACCTGTATGTCTTGCATGTGATGCATCTCCCTATGGGGTGGGGGCAGTTTTAAGTCACATAGAAAAAAATGGGAAACTGGTTTCTATAGCATTTTACTCAAGGACCTTTTCCTCTGCTGAGCGCTACTATGCTCAGATTGACAAAGAGGCCCTGGCCATCGTTGCTGGAATAAAAAAAATTCCATGATTATTTATATGGCAGGGATTTCACAGTCTACACTGACCACAAACCTCTGTTGGGACTGTTCACAACAGATAAACAAACCCCCCACATACTATCTCCAAGAATGTTGAGATGGTCTATTTTCCTATCTGCATACAATTTTAAATTAATTCACAAATTGGGCAAGGAAATGGGCCATGCTGATGGCCTCAGCAGACTACCACTGCCACTAATGGATCCAGATCCAGCTTCTGCTGTTAGAATATTGTCCATACAGGACATACCTGAGTTTCCTCTCCATGCAGGGGACATTGCTGCTGAAACTGCCACAATAAAATACTGAATAGAGTGTTGTCATGGGTATACATGGGCTGGTTGGAAAAAAGTCCAGGCTCAGAATTTCAGAGCTATTTTGACAGGAGCCATGAGTTATCTGCCCATAAAGGGTGCATATTATGGGGAAACAGAGTCATAATTCCCACTTCCCTAAAAGACAAGGTTTTGCAATCATTACATGAAGGCCATCCAGGCATTGTCAGAATGAAAGCTTTAGCTAGGAGCTATCTCTGGTGGCCTGGCCTTGATAAGGACATTGAGGCTCAAGTCCATGGTTGTTATACATGCCAGCAGTATAGGCCTGAAATGCCACAGGATCCTGTTCACAGGTGGGAGGAAACGCACACTCCCTGGTCTAGGGTTTACATAGACTACGCTGGGCCTTTTCGAGGACAGCTCTTCCTGATATTAGTGGATAGTCACTCCAAATGGCTGGAAGTAATTACAGTTCCTAACATGACTACTGCTAGGACCATCCAGGTGCTGAGAAAACTCTTTGCCACACATGGGTTGCCAGATGTCTTAGTTTCAGACAATGGGGCCCAATGCACTGCTGTTGAATTTCAGGCTTTCCTCAGAGCTAATCTCATCAGACACGCAATGTCTGCGCCTTTTCATCCATCTTCTAATGGTCAAGCTGAACGCATGGTGAGGACAACGAAGGAAGCACTCAAGCACATTGTCACAGGTGACTGGCATCACAGATTGGCAGATTTTTTACTCTGCCAGCATTCTATGCCCTGCACTGCCACAGGTAAAAGTCCTGCAGAACTACGTTGGGGGAGGTGTTTAATTACTAAACTGGACAGGTTGCATCCAGATAGAGTGGCAGCAGAAGCCTCTCGACCAAAACCCCTGAGGGGGCTGCACATGGGCAATTGGGTTTGGGCCAGGAACTATGGTCATGGGAATCTGTGGGTTCCTGGTCAAATCACCAAGGCATCCAGACCCCTATCTTATGAAGTGGAGTTGGAGGGAGGGCGAGTTGTCAGAAGACACATTGATCAGCTCAGGAAATGGTTTCCAGAATGTCCACTAAGTGAGGACTGTGTCATAAGTCCCTCCCAAGGTCCTCAAAATTGCAGCCAAGCCAGCCCTCACATGGACTACCAGGACTTTTCCTTCTTAACTGGCCCGGACTTTGTAGCCGCCATCTGACATCTTGGAGGCTTGGAGGTGTTGGTGGTGGGGGTCGAAGATGCTGGGTTCAGGGGCCCCTGGCTGTTATTGGCCGGGCTGGGAACCTGATGCCTGGGACTAATTTACATCTTCTCATCGCCGGAGCTGTGGATGCCTTCACTAATACTTTTTTTTTTATTGAAAAGTTTTAAAATACATTTTATCTTTAACAATCCCCCCCTCCCCCTCCCCTACCTATCCCTCCCTCCCCCTCCCCCCCTTTCCCCCCTCCCCCCCGACTTCCCAGAGCTAAGTACAGGGTATAAAAACAAAGAACAATCATAAACATCCATATGCTACCAACAATAAATTCTTAAATCTATCACTCTCTAGCTCATATAAAATAACTACAAGCAATATTAATATTACATATAAAAAAAAGAAAAAAGAAAAAAGAAAGGAAGACTTATTCAAATGCTAAGTGAAACTTTTTAGTCCCGTATTTCTTCTGGATATATTCAATCCATTTTTCCCACTCCATAATATAACGTTCTTGCGAATGATCTTTCAAATAAGCCGAAATCTTTGCCATTTCTGCCAGGTCAGAAACCTTTAAAGTCCATTCTTCTATAATCGGCAGTTCCTCCTTCTTCCAATACTGACCTATTAAAAGTCTTGCTGCTGTAACTAAATTTAACATCAACTTAGTGTCCACAACAGTAGCATCTGTAATTATACCCAACAAAAAGAATTGCGGACAAAACTTTATCTTTTGCTTGAAGATCTTCTGCATATTCCACCAAATTTTTATCCAAAAAGCCTTGACCTTTTTACAAGCCCACCATATGTGAAAATATGTTGCATCTTCACCACCACACCTCCAGCATTTTGGCTGATAGTTCGGATACATACTTGCAAGCTTTTTAGGATCTAAATGCCATCTATAAAACATTTTATAAAAGTTCTCTCTTAAGTTTTGAGCTTGTGTAAATTTTACGTTCCTCACCCAGATCTTTTCCCACGTATCCATTGTAATAACTTCTTGGATGTTCTGGGCCCATTTTATCATACAGTCTTTAACCAGTTCTGTTTCTGAATCAATTTCTATCAATGCAAGATATATCCGTTTGATATGTGCTGGACCCTGATTTCTAATTTGCTTTATCAAATTTTCGTCAGTCATTGCAAATTTTGTGTAAATTTTACGTTCCTCACCCAGATCTTTTCCCACGTATCCATTGTAATAACTTCTTGGATGTTCTGGGCCCATTTTATCATACAGTCTTTAACCAGTTCTGTTTCTGAATCAATTTCTATCAATGCAAGATATATCCGTTTGATATGTGCTGGACCCTGATTTCTAATTTGCTTTATCAAATTTTCGTCAGTCATTGCAAAACCAGTTTTCTGATCTTCTTTCCACCTGGCCCGTAATTGAGTATATTGAAACCAGGTTTGAACAATCTTCTCATCTCGCAAGAAATTATACGATTTTAAACACCATACACTTCTTTCCAAGCTTAAAATCTCCTTATACGTAGTCACATCATGTTTGAAACCAACATTTATGTTTTCTATTGCATGTTTTGGAATTGCCCACAATGGTATCTTACAGTCTAACTTGTATCTATACTTCTTCCAAACTCTCAACAATGCCTGTCTTAAAATATGCACTTTAAACACATTATCTACCTTCTTATCATACAACAAATACGCATGCCAGCCAAATAACAAGTCGTGGCCCTCAAGATTTAATAATCTCTCTTGTGTCAAATTAATCCAATCACTTATCCCTGCTAACGCAGCAGCTTCATAATATAATTTAAGATTGGGCATTTTAAGACCACCTCTTTCACGAGTATCCTGCATAATCTTAAGTTTAACTCGTGGCCTTTTCCCTGCCCAAACAAATTTATTGATACCCCGTTGCCATTCTTCCAAGTTAGAATCTTTCTTAAGAACCGGTATCATTTGAAATAAGAATAAAAATTTAGGCAGGACATTCATTTTCACTGCTGCGATTCTTCCCAACAAAGACAATTGCAATTTTTCCCAACTCTCCATTTCTTTTTGAATTTTACCCCATAGTTTTTCATAGTTATTTTTATATAACTTTGTATTAGAGGGTGACAAAAACACCCCCAAATATTTGACCCTTTTAGCAATCTCAAATCCAGTTAATCCTTCTAAAAGAGCCTTTTGCGATACTGTCATATTTTTGGCCAGAATTTTAGTTTTTTGTGCATTAACTTTAAATCCAGAAACCCTCCCATATTGCATTATTATCTCCATCAGGTCCACAACAGAATTTTCTGGCTGGGTCACTGTAACAACCAGATCGTCTGCAAACGCCCTCAATCTATAATCCTGATCTCTAATTTGAATACCCTTAATTTTTTCCGAGTTCCGAATTTTTATCAATAATATCTCCAATGTTAAAACAAATAATAAAGGTGATAATGGACACCCTTGTCTTGTGCCCTTCTCAATATTACATGCTTCAGTCAAACTATTGTTAACTATTATTCGGGCAGTTTGTTTTTGATATAATGCCCTAATTGGTTGCAAAAATTTATCCCCAAAATTCATTTTATCTAAAACTTTCATCAAAAATTGCCAATTCAATTGATCAAAAGCTTTTTCAGCATCTAAGAAAATTAGCGCCGCAGGGATCTGGTTGTTCCTTTCCAAAAACTCTAACACATCAACTATATGCCTCACATTATTTTTCATTTGCCTACCACTAATAAACCCAGTTTGATCCCCATGAATCACCTGTTGCAGAACCCTCATCAATCTGTTAGCCAACACCTTAGCAAATATTTTATAATCTGTATTTAAAAGTGATATCGGTCTATAATTTTTAACTTGAGTAGCATCTTGATCTTCCTTCGGAATCAAAGAGATAAAAGCAGTTCTCCAAGACGGAGGCACCTTTCCCCCTCTCTGAATTGTCTGGAACAGTTCCTTTAACGGCTTTATCAACTCCATTTGTAAATTTTTATAGTAAACCGCAGTCAAACCATCCGTACCTGGCGCTTTATCCAACTTCAATTCCTTAATTGCTATAAGAATTTCTTCTTCTGTTATCAACTGGTTAATCTCCTCTTTTTGTACTTGCGTAAGAACCGGGATGCTAGCATTCTCCAAATATACATCAATGTCTTTTTCATTAATCTTTTCCTTAGCATATAATTTAGAATAAAAATCCACAAAGGCTTCCTTAATAAGATCCTGTTGAAACACAACCTTTCCCTTATATTCTATTTTATCTATATTAGAAGCCCTTTGCTTTTTCCTTAGTCTATAAGCTAGCCATCTACCTGGCTTATTAGCATTGCAAAAAGTATTATGCCTAGGAAACCGCAAGTTAGTTGCCACTTGATCAGCCATCAATTTATCGAATTGTCCTCTTAATAGCTTAATAACCTCCTTAGTCTTCACATCCGATGGGTTCAAAATTAAGACCTTTTCTTTTTCCCTAATTTCATTCTCCAGTTCTTTCCTTCTGGCTTCCAAAGTACATCTGTATTTATTATTCATATATATCAACACCCCTCTCATGTAGGCCTTGCTAGCATCCCAAACCATGTCCATAGAAGTATCCTTATTCATATTAATTTCAAAAAAATCCTTCATCCGCTGTTTACATTCTTCCACATTTCTCTGATTTCTAAACAAATTCTCATTTACGCGCCACGAGCGCCTATCCCTATTGTCCTTATTGATCTCTAACCAAACTGGACTGTGATCCGAAATAGTCCTTGCACAAATCTTTACCTTCTTAATCCTGGAAAAAAAAATCATTAGTCAGCAAAATAAAATCAATCCTAGAAAAAGATTGATGTCTGTTAGAAAAAAAAGTATAATCCTTTTCACGTAGGTGTATGTCACGCCAGATATCTCTCAATTCCAAGTCGTCCTTCATTTCAAAAAAAGATTTACGCAATCTGGCATGACTCGGAGCACGCTTAAAAGAACCCGCCTTGTCCATCTGTACATCCAATACACCATTCCAATCCCCCATAAAAATAAACAATTTATAATCCAATTGAGTAAGCTTTGTATGAAGTGAACTAAAAAAATCAGCTTGTTGTTGATTAGGAGCATACAGTCCAACTAAAAGCGTTTTTTTACCTTCTAACAACAAATCTATCATGACATATCTTCCTTGCTTATCTGCTTCAATTAGTTCCGCTGTTAGAGTACTTTTAACGTAGACAACCACTCCATTTTTCTTATTCATCGCAGAAGCAACAAATTGCGTGCCCAACCTTGGGTTCGATAAATACTTTTGGTCCATAACCCTAATATGCGTTTCTTGCAAACATATAACATCAATCTTAAATTGTTTTAAATATTGAAAAACTTTCTTTCTCTTCTGTGGTGAGTTTAATCCATTGACATTCCAGGTTAGGAATTTAGTCGCCATGCGTGGCATCCCGAAGCTTTTGAAGCACATCTTTAATAGCCCCTATATTTTCTTTGGGCCGCGCTCCTCCCACAGCTTCACTATAAGTATGCTTTGAGAGTTCCATAAACTTCTGCTGGTCTTGCTCTTGTACTTGTCTTGCTCGTTTTACAGCGGCGCGCGTCAGCCTCTGCTCTCCAGCAGCCACCAATGAAGCTGTAGTTTGATCCCCTCCAGCACCATTCTCCTCTGTCTGTCCACCTTCAGCCTCTTGAGGTTTTCCCTCTCCAGATCCCTTTGCTGCTTCCAGGAGTGATAGAGGGGTTGCTTTTAAAACATTGTTGTAGAAATCACGCGCCTGACACAGTAACCAGACAATATCTTTTACCTTCGTGCATCACCACCAGTCCAACTGGAATCTCCCATCTAAACTTAATATCACGTTGCTTAAGTTCCTGTACGAGAAATGCAAAATCCTTCCTTCTCCTTAAAATCTTTGGAGGAATTTCTTTTAGAACCAGCACTTCTTGCTCAGCAACCACAACTTTAGTATCATAAGCAGCTTGAATAACTTCATCTCTAGTTGCTCTCTTTGTAAAATAGACCACCACATCTCTAGGTAACTTCCTCTGCCTTGCAATCCATGAATTTACACGAAAAACTTTATCCATACATCTCTCTATTTCAAATGCTGGCTGGCCCAATACTGCTTCCAAAGCCTCAGAAATCAGCTGCTTTAGGTCTTCTTTAGGATTCTCTTTTAAGCCCCTGATTCTTATAGCATACTGCATCTGATGATACTGGACAAGACTCAATTCTCCGTCCATTTTGTCCCTTAAATTTTCATTCTCCAGTACCTTTACTTCTAATATAATATTCTTTTGACTAAGATCCTCCATTTTTTCTTCCAAACATTGCACACATTCAGCCACGCTTTCCACTGTAGACAAGATGTCTACCCTCATTGCACTAAACTTCTCGTTAAGCTTCTCTTCCATCCTCTCCTCCAATTTCTCCATTTTCTCCTCCAACTTTGCCATCTTATCATCCAGCATTTCTGACATTACCTGGGATTGCCTTGCAAAGGCGTCTTGTAAGTCCTTAAGCATCAATGCCACAGGAGGTGCAGGAGGAAGCAGAGCTTGCAACGATGTCTGTTGCACCGGGGAAGTTCCCGCACTCCGAAGAACTTTAGAGGAAGATTTAGCCGCCATCTTTCTTCACTTTCACTTGTTGCACACTTTCACTTTAAGTTTATAAAGTCCATTAAGCTAGAGAGTAAGAATAAAAGTCCTCTTCACCTGAACCTTCTGTACCGCTCTGCCTGCTCCTTTTACTCCAAAGTCTTTCCTTCTGTCAGGGGTGGTCGCAAACGCCTGGCTCCGCTCCAAAAATCCCGGAGCAGAGACGCTAAACAGCTGGGAGCAACCCAGGCTACGGGGGAGTTCAATTCTTCAGCCGCCCAAGCTTTCAGCTCAGGCGGCCCCGGAGAACTCAACCCCTACCTGGGGCCTCACCCCCTCCTCTTCTCCCGAGGAGGGGGCTTCAAATCCACCTAAACAGCTGATTGGCGCTGTTTTAGGTGGAAAAACTCAGCTGTGAAGCGGACAGCCCGAAACGGCTATCTTCGGCGCCGCGCCGCCACTGGAAGTCCCCCGATGCCTTCACCAATACTGACTTACCATCATCCCAGTCATCAGACTTTTCCCTCCCTACGACCAGCCCGGAGCTGGATAGTGGTTCTCTGTGAAACTGGAAGATCATGGTCACTGTGAGAGGGTGACCACGTTCGGGAGTCACTGTCTAGCTCTGGGGTTTTAATATCTTTTTCCATCTGTCCTGCCAATATATTCCCTCCTGCTTTTAATCATCTCAACGTTTTACTCCGCGGGTGAACTTTTTGCCCTGAGGGAGTCCCCCCTCTTTCAGGTGTGGTCCTCTAACCTATGCTGCCGGTTCCTTAATGACGGGTCTTGGGACCCCGAGAGGTGGCATGGCACGAAAAGGAGGCTTCGGGATTTTCTTTTTAAACTTTTTAATGGTTTAGGGAGGGGGGAGGAATGTAAGGCCCGGCAGAAAGATGGGTGGATTTTGACGGACCTTCCTCAGTCCAGGTTGGTAGACGGTCACGGGGATAGGGGGGCTGGGATGGGGGGTCTTGGGGCCCAAGGGGATGGGGTGGGGACAGCAATCCCCACTGTGATTGGGAATGGTGGCAGACGGATGAACAGAGGGCCATATCGAAATCTGGGACCACGCCCCCACTGTCTTCGAGCGGTGGTGTGCTCCAACCCTCTGGTTTCATCCTGCTTTTCTGGAGGTGGGGGAGGACAGGTACCTGAGCTCAGGCTGGTCTATTTGAATGCCAGGTCTGTGGTGAATAAATCTCCCCTCATTCGGGATCTGATCGAGGAGGAAGGCGCAGACCTGGCATGCATTACAGAAACTTTGTTGGGCCCAGAGGGAGGAGTCCCTTTGATTGAGTTATGCCCACCAGGTTTCCATGTGCTTCACCAGCCTCGGGCTCAGGGTAGGGGCGGTGGGGTGGCAGTTGTTATTAAGGAGACCCTTTGTCCGCGGGAGGCCACTGCCCCTCAGATAGGTGGATGTGAGTCCCTCCTCCTGAGGTGGTGCCCTGGAGGTCAGTTGGGCCTGTTACTTGCATACCTTTCTCCCAGCTCCGTGGCAATGGCCCTGCCCGGGCTGTTCGACGCTCTCTCGGGGTTGGCGATTGAGTTTCCCAGACTTATGGTTCTGGGGGATTTTAACCTGCCCTCCCTGGGGGGGCGTCGGGGGTGGCCCAAGAGTTCATGGCTTCCATGATGGCCATGGACCTGACCCAGATTATTCAGGGTCCGACTCATGAGGGGGGAAACACGCCCAACCTTATTTTTATCTCTGGGCAGTGGCTTAATGGTCTGGGTGGGGTTTCTCCAATCTCTCAACCCCTTTCATGGACAGACCATTATCTCCTGCGGCTGGGCCTCCGTTATGCCACCTCCCATTGCTGGGTGGCGGAGCCAACCAAGTGGTTCCGCCCCAGGCACCTGATGGACCTGGATAGGTTCCAGATGGCGCTTGGACTGACTCCTGCCTCCCTTTCCCACAGCCCGGATGAGACCTTAGTTGATGCCTGGCAACGGGCTGCTTCGGAGGCTCTCAACCATGTTGTGCCTTTGCGGCCTCTGACCCGGCGCAGGTCCCGGTTTGCCCCTTGGTTTTCCGTGGACCTGCGGGAGATGAAGCACCGGAGGAGGGGCCTAGAGAGCATTTGGAGGTCCAGTTGGTCCGAATCTGACCAAACACAGTTAAGATCTTTTACTAGATCTTACCTTGTGGCAATGGAGGCGGCGAAGCATGCTCACTTCGCCACCCTCATTGCGTCCGCAGATAGCTGCCCGGCTGCCCTGTTTAGGGTGACCTGTTCCCTTTTAAATCAGGGGACGGGGGAGGACCCCTTGCGGGGATGGGCCGAGGAGTTTAGTCAGCATCTGCTGGATAAAATTGCTCAGATACGGGCTGGTCTGGACTCCGACTGGGCAGTATCTGATGAGGGGGAAGCGACGGGTTTGGCTGATAATATTTGGGAGGAGTTTGATCTTGTGACTCCAGATGAAGTGGACAGGATCATGGGGAGATTAAGTGCTGCCACGTGTTTGTTGGACCCGTGTCCCTCCTGGCTGGTTTATGCGGCTCGGGAGGTTACACGAGGCTGGCTCCTGGCAGTTTTTAATGCGTCCTTCAGTGAGGGGTGCTTCCCTGCCACCTTGAAGGAGGCAGTGGTGAGGCCCCTCCTCAAGAAACCTGCCTTGGATCCAGCTATTTTAAATAGCTTTCATCCTGTCTCCAACCTTCGCTTTCTTGCGAAGGTTGTTGAGAGCGTGGTGGCACGGCAGCTCCCTTTGGTCCTGGAGGAAACTGAGTATCTGGATCCATACCAATCGGGTTTCAGGCCCGGGTACAGCATGGAGACGGCATTGGTCGCACTGTTGGATGATCTCTGGCGGGCCCGGGATAGGGGTTATTCCTCTGTCCTGGTCCTATTAGATCTCTCAGCAGCTTTTGATACAATCGACCATGGTATCTTGCTGCGACGTCTTGGGGGTTTGGGAGTTGGAGGCACCGTTTTATGGTGGTTCTCCTCCTACCTCTCAGGCCATTCACAGACGGTGTTGGCAGGAGGGCAGAGGTCAACCCCAAGGCCCCTTAGTTGTGGGGTGCCCCAGGGGTCGGTCCTCTCTCCCATCCTGTTCAACATCTATATGAAGCCACTGGGTGAGATCATCCATGGTTTCGGGGTGAGGTATCATCAATATGCTGATGATACCCAGCTTTTCATCTCCACCCTGAACCAACCCAGTGATGCCCTCGATGTGATGTCCCACTGCCTGGAAGTGGTACAAATCTGGATGGGGAAGAACAGGCTCCAGCTCAACCCGGCCAAGACTGAGTGGTTCTACGTACCGACATCTCGTTTAGTCCAAGAGGTTCCATCTTTGGTTATGGGAGGAGAGGTGTTACCTCCCGTTGATAGGGCGTGCAACTTATGCGTCCTCCTGGATACACGACTCAGTTTTGAAGATCATATAGGAGTTGTGGCCAGGGGGGCTTTTGCCCAGGTTCGCCTGGTGCACCAGTTGCACCCCTATTTGGACCGAGATGCTCTACGTATGGTCACTCATGCGCTCGTTACCTCCCATATAGATTACTGCAATGCTCTCTACATGGGGATGCCCTTGAAGACCACCCGGAGGCTCCAGCTGGTGCAGAATGTGGCCACGCGGGTTGTGATGGGAGTATCCCGATACTCCCATATTACACCCCTCCTGCGTGAGCTGCATTGGTTACCAGTTGCCCTTCGGGTGAGATTTAAGGTGCTGGTTCTTACCTATAAAGTCCTACATGGCTTAGGCCCGGGATATTTGCAGGACTGTCTGCTGCCAGGAACGACTTCCTTCGCCCGGTGTGCTCACACAGGGAGGGCCTCCTCAGGGTTCCGTCAGCTAGACAATGTTGGCTGGCGACCCCCAGGGGGAGGGCCTTCTCTGTAGGAGCGCCTGCCCTGTGGAATCAGTTTCTCCTTGAGCTCCAGATGGCCCCAGATCTCCGGTCCTTTCATCATGACCTCAAAACATTTCTTTTCCATCAGGCTGACCTGGACTGATGATAGGGGTTTTTTTAAAAAAGAAAATGTTTTTAATATTTTATCACTGGGGCTTGTTAGTTTACTTTTTTTAACATTTGTATTATTGTGTTTTATTGTTGTTAGCCGCCCTGAGTCCTTTGGGAGATAGGGTGGCATATAAGTCCCAATAATAAATAAATAATAAATAAATAAACTGAGATGGAACCAGAGGGAGAACCAGGGAGCTCTGGAGTGCAACATGGACCCACTGAAGAAGCAAGCCAACTGAACTTCAGCAACTGCTGTACGTACTCTGCCAAACAGACTTACTCTAGGGTGGGCCAACCTGGAGAGGCCAGCCAGAGTGCATCAAATCCCCTTGACTCAGGAGCACAAAGGGACACAAATCTACCCAGCCCACTGGGTAAGCTGGTAGACCACAAAGTGATGAGAACTCCGAGACGTTCCTCTAGGGCATACAAGCTTCCTTCGTATCTTGCAGATTACGTTGTAAAATAAAGAGCTATATATTGTTGTAAAACCTGTTGCCACTAGACTACAGAAACTAGTGCTATGTGTAACTGCCTGTTACTGCAAATGGAAGCCTGATCACTGAGACATTGTTTAATCTCATTGTAACCTACATTTTTTATTATTTGTATTATTATCACTTTACTTTGTGTGTTTGAATAACGAGTCTTGACAACAGTTGAGACTAATTGTTGTTGTCATAGTCTGATCTAAGAGGGGAGGGGTGTTATGTACTGGGCTCTTGTGAAACACCATGTGGGTTGCTGGAGCAGCTAACGGCTCTCCAGCAACCCAGACTACCAGTCTCCTGTGCTGCTATTGGCTATCCTCAGGCGGCAATGGTTGATTCAAACCTATTGGCTGCCGCCTAGGGGCTAGACTATATATTGCGGCTGGTTGCAGCCATTTGCCTCAGTACAGTTCCAGCACGAAATAAACAATGAGTTATCCTGTACTCAGCTTTGCGTCTTCATTCCTGCACCAAAGAACCCGCTATTTAACACCCTGGTTCTTGTAACCCAAATAAGGTGCAAAATATTTTTGGTGCAACAATGATTTTGATTGGGGAGTGCTTATGAATAGAGAAGGAAGGTTCATGAAAATTGTATAAAATGTGTCAAAAATTAAAATATGAAAGAGGTGTCACTTAATTTACAGTTGTTAAGAATGGCATTGAACATTCACAAAATATGATTTTTTCAGGAATATAGAGCAGTATGGCACATTCTTTTTCCAGAGGAATCTTAATTTACATCACCCTTTCCCTTTTCTCTGTCTAGGTTTGCTTCCAAAACTTTCAGATTACTTATTGTATTTTCTCTTTTAGCTGCTGCTTGCAGTGTTGCTCCAATAGATGTTTAATAGTGAATAGGATGGTGCTGCAAAGCTATGTACTCCAATAACTTTGGCTGTATGGTGTTATTATGAGCAAGTGAGAATAATGGAAAGTGAGGAAATGAAAAATAGCCAGAGGAAAGGCATGAAAAAGTAATTTCTCCTCAGTTCTAATTTACTACAGTGAATTGCAGGTCATAACAATTCCATATCTATTGTAATTATCATATGAGTAACTGGGAATAAAAGCAGTGATTAAAAAGGAACTATAAAAGACTCAAATAAATTGTCAGTGATGACAGTAATTGGCTCCATATTTAGACACTTTTGAGTTGATTGTTCTTCTCAAGCATCCAGGTGACTCCATAAGGCTATCTCAGAACAGTTCAAATATTTTCAGTCAGATATTCACATGCTTTATGTCAGATTTATGTCTGTCTCTATTAAAAAAAAACTTGGGTTTCATATATCATTTCCCTTTGAGCGTTTTAAATTTCTGAGGAGAAACAGTAAGCGCCAAAACAGGCTTAGAAGTTTGAAGACCTAACATGTGGTCCTAAATGTTGCCTATAGATCAGGCAAAGTTTCACTTTATTTAATAAAAGGATTCTGTATCTGCTGAGATACTCCATTTTACATTAAAAGTGCAATACCTAGGATCAAAATGGAAGCATATTTCTCTAACAGTATTCACAATTCAGAGAACGGTTTTCTGTCAGCATTGCAATGGGACAAGGAAGAATTAAACCTTGTGGGATTATCTTTGTATTTCTTATCAAACAAGCAATAACAGTTGCATGTGAAGAGTCATGAATGAATTAAAACTGGAAGCAAAAGTGCTGAAAACCAATCCATGCTCGCTTGACATTTCCTTATTGAGGGAAGAAAGGACTTTCATTCAGAGTAAAAAATAATTCATTAGGCAACCTCAAAACCATACAATAGCAGCTCAATGTGAGATTTCTACAGAAAACCAGTAAGGGCTGACAACTGATTAAAGTTGTTGATTAATTAAATTATTATTAATTTAAGACATTTAAAAAGAGTTGATCAGCTCATTAATTCTTTGCAAGTTTGTAGGACATTTTTGCTAATTTTTTTCCTAGTAATTACTCATTATTGTCAAGGACTATCCTGACCTCTTATAGTCAATACCGGTTCAGTAAGCAAACAGTGCAGATATATCCTGCCTGTGTTTGTATCATTCAGAGGTCATCCATCCCAATTTGCTGAAGGTTTAACCTAAACTTTTAACCTTCATTTTTTTAAAAGAAAAAGAAACTGGAAAATCTGTGCTTTGCCATTGTATATCATCTGTCTAATTGTGAAGGACTGTATTGGCAGTGGGAAATGGGGAGGAGCCTCTAAGTAGCTTATCAGCCATAGGTGACTTGCTGTGCTTTCCACTTTAAGACTTGCAAGTTGAACTGTTATGTTATGGATACTTTTAAAGATCAAATGTCTTAAAAAAGGCGTTTTACAGTATGTGTAACAAAAGTAGGTGCTACAGAACAAAACAAGGCTATATGGGTCTTTTAAATGGTAGAATGATTGTAAATAATATTTTTTTCTTTAAAATTTAGACTTGTATCTTATCACAGATGTTGTTCCTCAAATTCATAGACTATATGGGTCTTTTAAACTGTGGAATGATTATAAATATTTTTTTCCTTTAAAATAAGAAAGAAAAAATTAGACCTGTATTCTATCGCAGAAGATGATATTCTTCAAATTCATGACTGAAGGCTTCCACAACAGATAAGAGAGACATAATGTAAATCAATATCTCTCAATCTATTTTGCCTGTGGTCTACTTCCAACCTTGTTTTTCTCCTGTTCTACTCCCCGCCTCCACACACCCTGACCATCCAAGTCTTATTACCGAATACAGACATAGGACAGTAACTGGTGTGTCTTCAGGTATCAACAAAATAGCATTTTCTCTATAATACACTTTACTTTTCTGTGTTCCCCATCATCATGTGCCATGACCCTCCATTATATATCTTTCTCTCTGCCTCCCCCTTGAAGTATCCTACCTCCCTGAGAGGCCACATAATCTCTGCTTCACTACCAATATATTACTGATGTGTATCATTGCCTGATGTAGATAATAAAAGGCTATCTGATGGAGATGTAGTTCATGGATATACAGTATCTGTGTCCCTCAGAGAGCTCCAATGTATGGATACCAAAAAGCTCAGGATCCAGTCTTTTGCTATTGATATTCATATTGCAAAATGTGGCTAGTATTATCTATACTGGATGTCAGGTACCTTATTATGAGTGGACTGACTGAAATGGACAGCTTGAAGATATCTTTTCCAACTGCTTCTGTACATCTAAACAGGATGAGCAGAGGATTTCGTAGGGATGAGTCATTCAAACACTGATCTTGAAGGAAATCAGCCTTTTTTAATTTCATATTTCTAATAAGTGACCATCTCAGATTGGGCTTTGATAAGGAAGTAAGCACCAGTTGTGGGGCTAAAAGTTGAATTAATAGCCAGTAATATTTTAGTGTGATCAGTCAAAACTACAAAACCATAAGCCCTGTTAAAAAAGTGAAAATGAATTAATAATCATAACAGAGTAAAGAGAAATACCAATATTACAGTAAGGAATATAATAATAATAATAATAATAATAATAATAATAATAATAATAATAATAATAATAATAATAATAAGAAGAAGAAGAAGAAGAAGAAGAAGAAGAAGAAGTTGGAAGGGACCTTGGAGGTCATCTAGTCCAACCCCCTGCTAAGGCAGGAAACCCTATACCATTTCAGACAAATGGCTGTCCAGTCTCTTCTTAAAAACTTCCAGTGTTGGAGCATTCACCACTTCTGGAGGCAGGTTGTTCCACTGGTTAGTTGTTCTAACTGTCAGGAAGTTTCTCCTTAGTTCTAGGTTGCTTCTCTCCTTGACTAGTTTCCATCCATTGCTTCTTGTCCTGCTTTCAGGTGCTTTGGAGAATATATTTATATTCTTATGTGAACCTTTTCAAGAATATATTTTTAAGACTAGCTAGAAGCTAAGCTGTCTCAAGAAATGTACTGCCTGAAGCAAAAGAGATGGTAGTTCATCCATATCTCATCTACAAAAATCAGCTAGGCTTATTTTAGCACTGGAAATATAATAATAGTTTCCACTATATCTGAAGCAGAATATTTAAGGGAATAGATACATATCTTTATCAGAAGAGAATTGCTAAGGATTCAGAAGAAATTGTAGCCCTGCTGCCTTTAATATACCTTGCCTAAGGATATTTATTCTCTTTATTTAATTAAACATATACTTCAGATGTTAAAAACAGATCTGATTGTGTGTTGAAATAAGGCAAAGAAATCTGGGTTTCAAAAACTAGATGTCTTTCTAGTTGGGTTTTCTATATCTCTTTGCTGCCATTTGGTGGACATCCAAATTTATACTCCTGAAATCTGGTTTTTTGAGGGGAGGGTGGGGGGACTGAATCAGTTTTGATTGCTGGTGCTTGCCTGAATTGGTCCCTGCAGTTTTTGCAGGGGAAGATTTTGGAAGCGGTTTGCTGTTGCCTTTTTCCTAGGGTTGAGACAAGCCCAATTTCATGCTTCATGTCCAAGGCAGGACTAGAACTAATCATCTCCCAGTTTCTAGGCTGATGCCCCAACCAATACATTTGGTATATTTTGTTCTAACAAGAAATTGGACTTCCTATAAAATCTACAACAAACATTATGACAAAAACATCATAGCACTACCCTCTTCCCAGAAGAAAAATTGTAAAAGTGATAGAACAACTAGTTTGAAAATTGAATATATATAAATTATATGCATAAATGTTTTGGATTGCTAAAAAGATTTGGCTAAAAAGATTTGGCCCATATTTGGGCCGGCAAGGTGTTCAAAATACTCAATATATATATAGTTGCTGAAGATTGTGTCTTTCTCAGAGTAAAAGGAAGAATTTAGCCACCAGTTCTCTAGAACTACTGTAGACCAAACTGCTAGTAACATTCCTTCCTGGTCCCATACTCTGGAATCCTAGTGTCATTCAGTGTGGGAATGTTCTTCATGCAAACTTTCTAGATAATCCAGTCCCCCCTCCCCCAACATCACTGTAATGCAGGCACTCTTAATCTTTTTGTGCAATTTCCCCCCATCGAAGTTCATGAAACTTCCAAAAACTTTCCAGGGCCCTCCAATAGTGGAGTGGATATACTGCAGAGAAGCATATAGTATATACTTAAAGTGATGTTAAAGGAGTTGGCTGGCTTAACTGGGGTCCAGTTTAGATAACTCCTTGCAGGGCTTTTGAAAAAAGCTAATCCCAAGGAAACTCCAACTAAGGGTACCATCAACTGAAAATTTACCTCAAACAGGCCACCCCTTTTTTAAAAAAACAGATTTATTATATAGTCCAGGTACTTTCTGGGAATAGAAATTTGCCCTTAGGGTCTAAAACTGGGACTATGAACAGAGCACTACAGGCACACAAACATGTCTAAGACTTTAGATTTAAAGAATTCTAATAAAAACTCAGAAATCATATATCTTTGTGCAGATATTTATTTTTAGATCTTAGTTTTTAGTATGAGTTATGTGTGTGTGTCCAAATTAGTACAAGTTTTAATGAAAAGTAAATCAAATTTTAACAGACTGATACACTTTATTTTAGTTGAAAAAAATCTGTTGAAATGACTTCCTGGGGATACTATAGACCATTTCTTTATTTGCTGTATAAACTAAATCCACTGGAATACATTTTCTTATCTTGAAATATTTAGCTTTTAGAAATGGTCGTTAAGGAGGACCATTGTTTTTCTGTCTGCCCTCATAACTGTGCTTTTTTTTCCAAGGGAGGGAAAAAACCCCAATCTTTGGAACTTAAGGTTCAGCAGTTTCTTCATAACACAGTTAATGTCTGAAATGTATCTCTGGGTCACTTTCGGCTTGATGAAGAGATCTTTTATTAGAATCAGCGCATTGACACTATATGATTTATATATCTGCAGCTAGATTTGCCAACGAGATTCTGTTGTCCTACATGTGGTAATTTCAGTCTTGAAACAGCCTCTCATGGACGACATCTGTTTGAGTTATGGCTGTGACACTTAGTGTGAATGACAGTCTGTCTCTGTGCATTAGACACTACAAGATTATTGCAACAACACTGCTAAAGCATAAAATCTCATCAGGAATAATGAGGGAACCCTTGCCCATTTAAAATCAGTACCTACTTTTGTTCTCCCTGTTTTGGCAATTGCACACAGAGAAAGTCTAATCACAAAGCGCTTGAAATAACATGAGTTAATGTGACAGTTTTTGACCAGATTGCCTAGCCTTATTTTACAGATTATGAAAAACTAATCCATATAGTAAGCGTAGCACAGAGAGATTTGTAGCAATTCTAAAACCTGACATTATCCAACAGATGGCCATGGCATTGTGGATGCATGGAGCTGAACACAGCTCACTTCCAAATATGCTCCTTAAAATATTGGTGGTAAATATGCAGCCAAATATCAACAGAATCCTCAGTTGGAGGGCCAGTTCTGTGCTTAGGCAGACAAAGGACTATAGATGTCATGTTGACACAGTAAAATATAATGAAGTGAAGTTATTATAACTATTGCTGTTGATGTTGCCTACTTAGTGTCAGAAAGAGGTATTTGTTAATTTCTTGTCTGAAATGCCTTAATAACTGGTAATTAATAACTGACTTGGTAAAGAGAAGGTGCCATTTGCTTTTCTATTTCAGACAGCAAAAAATCTTAGATCAATCCCTGTGTAATGTCTACATCTGAAGTGACATGGGTCAGAATGAAGGTGGCAGAAAACCTAGCTATCTAATGGTCTGTCTGTGACTCTTTTATATCTGTTGAAAGAACTTTGTTATCTGGAAACACCAAATTTATGGTACTAAGGAACAATAACAACAACAACTATACCAAGATACCTTGGCTATTCCAAGATTACACTTCTGGTAACTTCCCGCCTAGGATACTCTTGTATCTTATATATTAAACTTCTATTAAAAGTAGCCAGGAAAACCTCAATAGTTTCAAGGTCTGGCACCAACATTATTAAGTGGAACTTGCTAATACACTCATATTTTGCCTCTGGTTTTCCATTGGTGCTGTCTACCAACCAGTTTCTGGAACTAACTAAAGCATTTGATAAGAATTTAAAACCTGTATGTAGTTTGCTTTCTCCGCAGAGGCATACCGAATTGTAATATAATCTGAAATCTTTTTCTGAATAATGCCCTTCAAACTGAGGTATAATAAATGTGGGGATCTTTTTAGGGTCAGCCATTGGAAGAACCACCTCTTTTGAATGTGCACGTGTGATTAAATGTCCAAATTCCCAGGATGGAGGGAGCGCTCTCCTAAGGAGCAAGAGACAGCACAGTTTAGAGAGTCTGCTGTAACTTGGCAAGATTTCTGTTTGTAGGTGAAGAACAATAAAATAAACTACAGGTAGTCCTCGTTTGTTTAGTGACTGTTACATTTACAACAGCACTGAAAAAAGTGATTCATGACTGTTTTTCACATTTACAACCATTGCAGCATCCCCCTGTTTATGTGATCAGAATTCAGATGCTTGGCTACTGTCTCATATTTATGACAGTTGCAGTGACACCAAGTCATGTGATCCCCTTTTGCGACCTGTTGTCAAGTAGAGTCAATGG
This sequence comes from Vipera berus, assembly GCF_964194415.1. Lineage (NCBI taxonomy): Eukaryota > Metazoa > Chordata > Lepidosauria > Squamata > Viperidae > Vipera > Vipera berus. The sequence goes on along the minus strand of NC_138202.1, from coordinate 294,026,796 downwards.
GGAAGCCACAATCCCTTAACAATTGTGTCACTAACTTAACAACTGCAGTGATTCACTCAACAAGTGTGGCAAGAAAGTTTGAAAATGGGACAAAATTCACTTAACAATTGTTTTGTTTAGCAACAGAAATTTTGAGTTCAGTTATGGTCATATTGCAAGGACTACCTTTACTTAAAAGAATCTCAGTGTGTCTAACTTGGATTTTGGAGCCTGACAGTGTGTGACATCAATACATATATTACAAGAGGTGGGGCTTCAGTTACAGTGTTGTGACCTCCATTTTTACACTTTTGACCCGCTCTTTGGAGATGCTGCCGGTGTCAGCACTCTACTTGTAGGGTGATTTTTCTAGAGATGAGGGTAACATATTGTGATCTTTCTGGAGTAGGTGAAAGCTTTATAAATATTTACATAAATTAAATGAACACATTTTGCCTTTTAACATTTTCATCCCTTTACTTCTGCAGTGTTTCTTAAGTGGCTAATTCAGAAGTACTTTGAATTTTTTATTTATTGCTTGCTGCGGTATGTACACTTTTTTTATGAAAGTATGTCTGTTTTGGGGGTAGTATAACATATTGTTCCCTATAACTAGATTGTATTAGAAGAGCTAATAGAGTTGTGGGGGAAAAATCAAAAGCCACTGAAAAAGCCTATTTACAGATATTTCTGTTCAACAGTTAGAAATAGTTCCACAATGGCTGGCAATAGAAAAATAACAGGGCTATTCCACAAGCCTGGGGAGAAAAATGTAAGGTAGGTGAAATATTTCTCCCCTGGGGCCAGCTGAAAATGGTAGCAGAGCAGTTTTTAATGCTTTTCTTCTTTTTTGTTCCCTTATCTGGCTTTCCCTCACCATCATTCTCACTGATGTTGATGGGAGCTCAGATCTGAAGACAGGGTAAGGCAGTTCCCTGAGGAAACAGAAGGGCCTTCTAATAATCCAAGACTTTCTTCACATTTACTTGATGCACTTTCTTTCTGGACTCTCAAACTACGGCATCAAATAAATGGGCACCATGGGGAATTCACATATTGGAATATCCTACATCCCCAACCTGTGGGCCGCGGCCCACTACCAGCCGTGGCTTGCTGGTGACTGGGCCATGGAACAGGCTGGCCAGTGCACACACATGTGTGTGCGCACTCACCCCCACTCATGCTAGCACTGCTATGATGAAAATCGCATGCTGTGTGGCAAAAACAGAGCACTGCGTGGCAAAAATGGAGCATCACATGGCAAAAACAGGGCGGTGCTAGCGAGTGTCACACAGGTGCTAGCACTGCCCCATTTGCATCACGCGTGCTTGAGGCCCTGTTCGTGTGCGCATGCGTGCGTGTGTGTAAAATGCTTCCTCCTCCCTTTCCCTCTGGTTTGCCAACTGAGAAAGTTGGAGACCTCTGTCCTACAACATCAAAGTGACCTTAATTGATGACTCAAAACACCTTTCTTCTAGGCCAAGACTTTGCAAATAAATGCAAATTCTGTCAGCTTGTAATGGTATGCATGAATGACCTCGATGAATGATGAGAAGAGATGCTGCCTAGGGAGTGATCAGACAAGAGAGTGATCAGGCTGTTAAAAAGTGAGGGCAGAAGATTTGCACTTTGAGACTTGCAACAGTCTGGTAACGTAGCCTTATAATAAAGTAGAATTAGCTCATTTGATCATGTTTCCTGTCTGGGAGGACTAACACAGCTTTACTGTATATGGAATCAGGATAGAACCCTCACAAATACTGTATTGCATTGTGAAGACTGGTAAGAGCAGAAATTCCTAGTTCATTCACATGGGATTCATGATAGAATGCATTTATATCCACTTTTCTATGAAATGCCCTTCTGGGAACCATTGATCATCATCTTATTCTTATTCTTTTTTAATTTTACTTATTTTTTGGTTCTATTTTGATTGCTTACGTTGCATTTTATTGTTGTTATATGGTGAGCTATTCAGAGTTGTCTGGAATTGCGTGACACCTAAATTTAATAAATTAAATTAAAATTAAATTGTAGCCTAAATCATTGTATTTCATTTAGCTCTAAGTAGATCAAGAAAAGCTCACTTCAAAAGTTTATCCTAGATGGCAGTACCAATTTCAAGAGACAGAGCAACTATGATTAGAATGGCAATGAGTGATGAATTGTTTGTCAGAAACGTCATTTGTAATCTATAAATTCAAGTTTCATCTTTTTCCTTTTCAATAACATTTTCTCTTTCAACTTTCCATTTTCCTGGGATGAAAATAATAATTGTTCACTGCAGGTTTATTATAATATTAAACTCACTATTCTGACACAAGTGTCTTTTTATTATTTTCTAAAGAATGTGGAAAAATTCACCCACACTTTTCATCTTCCTTTTATCATCAGTAATAATGATGAGAAAGGGGAAAGAGAAAAACTAGGAAAGGGGAAAAAGGGTAAAGAGCTTTTTAGGTAATAAGTTAATCTAGCTAAAAAATTTTTCATTATTTGGGTTATAATTATTTGGTTCTTAATTAAAGGTATTAAAGGTATCACCACAGGATGTAAGCTATTCCAAGTAAAGCTGCCTTTTGTAATTGACTGATGGTGATTTTGTCAATGCTTTTTTTTACCTCATTAAAATCTAAAACCTCTGGCAAAGTTTCCAATGATTTTAGCAACTTGTTCATGACATTGCTTGTAGTCAGTTTATGGGTTTTTTGTGTGTGGCCGTTGATCAAATATTAAATTGTTTATCTTTTTTACTACAAAAGCGACACTTGCAGTTGTTTGCTACATGCTGAATTTTCATCTTCAAGTAATTAGTTGGCAGGGCTTGTTCCTGAGTTGCTAAAATAAAACCTTTAGCTTCTTTCTTTTAGCACTGCTGATCTTAACCAATTCCAAATAGGTTTTTCATCAGCTTTTCCTTCTATATTCTTCAAGTATTGATCACACATTGGCTTGTTCTTCCAATTAACAAATAGACTTTCAATTGTTTCTTTTCTACATTCAGCCTTCACCTTTTCAAGACTTCATTGACTTCCTTTAGCAAGAGTTCTTAGCTTTTCTTAATGTAGTCACATAAACCATAGTTTTTTTCCTCCACAGTTTGTTTCGCTTGTAGGAGTTCTCTAGCCTCTTCAGCTCTAGGCAAATATCATTTTTGGGATGCAAAGCATTTACAATTATTATTATTTCATATTAGCAAGCCTACAAATTGCATGGCTTTAGATTTATTTTTCAGTAGCTTTGAAGAGCCTGAGAACTAGTGTTCATAGTATGCTTTGGGGGTAGTTGAATGCCATTGCCACACTCCTCATATCTGGTTGAACCTTCATTTTCCAAAGTGTCGGTTTAGTACCATGGAGTTGATTTGGGAGAATTCACTGCCAACAGCTTTCTAAGGGGCAGTTATTCTGAATGAGTGGGTGAGAAAGACTATTCTTCAAACTTTTTCACTATACAGAGACATCACGTTAATAATTTTTAGAAACTACGCTAGTTAAGGAGCAGTGGGCTAATGCCTCCTTAAGTAACACCAGCTGCCTGCAATTAGTGCAGGTTCGCATCCCACCAGGCTCAAGGTTGACTCATCCTTCCATCCTTCCCAGGTAGGTAAAATGAGGACCCAGATTGTTGGGGGCAATTAAGCTGACTTTGTAATAATGCCGCTTGGGGGTTGTGTGAAAGCCCCAATAAGCAGGCATATACATAGAATGAAGGCTACTGCTAAATTTGTAAGCCGCCCTGAGTCTTCGGAGAAGGGCGGGATATAAATGGAATTAAAATAAAATAAAAATAAAATAGTTTATCACATTTAAAAAAAAAGAAAAAAGACCGGTCTGGCTATGAAAACCCTACTCCAACTCTAATATTAAATGCTAATGAAACAATAATTTACTGCATGGAACACATATGATCAGGTAACAGGTACAGTTGAACTGGGAGTGATAGACAGAAATAACAGTTAAAACTCATTTTGTCTTTTCTCCTTAATAAGCCTTTTTTTGTTGTTGAGGGGAGGTGGGGATGAAAGATGTTTATAGTTCCATTAATGAAATAAGACATTTTCACAGTACAAGTCTCCTCAAAAAATACCATAGTCTAAATCCTGCTGAAGATATTTTTTCAGGTCTCAGAATGGTTTTGAGTATTAAAGGAAAAAAGCATCTTGTCTGTATATTAAGGGTAGATGAACCATACATCTCTGGGGAGAAGCTTTGTCTATTGCTTTGATTTTTTTTCATTTAAATGCAAATAAATCATTAGAGGTTTGTAAAAGCTAGCCAAGGCAGCTTAAGAAGAAAAATTAAGTTAAACATCTTGGGTCAGATCATGAACATTCTCTGTTAAGAAATTGATCCACAAAGTGGAGTATGAAATATGGGAGAGAAAGACTTGTTTAGAAATTCACTCTCATTGTATTGACTTGTCCCTCTTTTATGCAATTAACTCTTATTATAAGCTTAAAGCTCTTCATAAGACAAGGATAATAAATGTCTTTTTAATGTGCTCTAGGAGAATGTGTTGGCTGTCCCTGGGAATGCTGCCACACAAAGCAAAAGAGAGTTGCTTTAAGCCTGCCTTTCAAGGATAACAATTGCCTTCTGAGAACTCTTGTTTTCCAGTATTTTGTGTTTGTGGAATTTATCATCTGCTTTTAAATACATTTTTGTAAAGTGGTGAATCTATGCAATAATTTAGCTTCCCCCAGTTTGATTCCCTCCTAATATCTTGGCATCATAACTTCCAGAATTCCTATTAGCATAGAGATTTGGGGGAGTGAAGATCCAAACAATTTGTGAGGTAGCAAGTTGTGAACTTGAGCTGAACTGGGACAATTACTATCAAATTAGTAGAGTTTAAACCAGTGTTTTTTTTCAAACTTGGCAACTTTAAGGTGTGTAGACTTCAGCTCCCAGAATGACTAGGGAATTTTGGGTGTTGAAGTCCATAAATCTTAAATTTTCCAAGTTTGAAAAACAGCGGTATAAAAACATGATGAGACTTCCTTTGAGAAGATGGTAACTTTCTTATAATGGAATTATCTTTTATTCATTCTTCACTGTCAAAAATACAAGGACCTGGTAATTAATGGCAGATCATATGTATTCCATGCAATTAATTCTTCTTTTGATAGCATTTAATATTAGAGTTAGAGTTAATATTTTCATAACTAGATCTATCTTTTTTCTTTTTTAAATTTGATAAATTAGCATAGCTTTGAAAAGTTATGAACATGATGTCTCTATATTGTGGAAGTATAACATTTTTGATATTTCACAATTGTATATTAATGTATATTAATAATACATTTAAACAGATTGTATTTCACTGTTGAAATTTCATTGGAAACATAACATGTTTACATTTTTTAAAAGATAGAATTGGAATATCACAATTTTCAAACTTAGGGTCAGTGAAATGAAGGACAAATAGCAATCTGCCTTCTTTTTTTAAAAAAGTCTTTTTTTATTCAAAGAATTAGTTTGTTAAGTTTAATTATAATTTCATACTATTTAGATTTAAGAAATTTCTGTTCCATTTTCCATTATTTTTTTCAAAATAATCAATGTAGCATAATAACCAAGGAAAACCCCCAATATATTTTAAAAATGATAGAAGAGAAACCAATTGTTCAGACTGTATCATACAAAGTTTTTATGTTTAAAAGAGCTAAGTAAACAGAAGAGAGAAGACTTTCTCATTGGGCTGAATAGCTTCTTCCCCAACATTAGGCTTGCATCTCAGAGAGAATGTTTTAAAATTTCATGGCGAATAAAACATTTACTGCTTCATTTCTGAAGACAGGAAGAGGTTTAGAACTGTTTTAGAAAATTAAGGAACTAGCAAGGAATCAAGGAACTAGCAAGGAACTACCAAGGGCAAAAATATCAACAGTGGCAGGGCAAGACACACATAGAAACAGGAAGCAAACTCCATACTCACTCGCACTGATAATGTTACCTAGTTGGGTAATGAAATGTCTGCAAGCAAACAAACAAGGTCAGAGAACACCAACTTCACAGTTTTATGAAAGTAAGTAGAAAGGAAACACATTATTTAAAACTCTGGTTTGAAATGATTGAAGGCTATCAAGATTTAAGCGCACCATCTTGAGTGAATTTATTAATTAAATTAGATTCAACCTTTCATTTGGGGACATTCAGTATATGTTGTTCCTGTCTCTTTAATTCCTGTCCCCACCCAACAACAGCCTCTTGGGATAGGTTGTACTTGAGAGAGAGAGAGTGATTGATTGAAAGGTCCTGAGCGAGGGCTAGAACCTGGATTTTCCTCTGCCAGTCCATCACCTTTATTGCTACAATATACTGGATCATTTTATGTCCAGAGACAGAGTTGGCACACTGAGTTTCAAGAATTATCAAATAAATTCCCTGTATATGATCCAGTTACCTCCAATTCACAAGTCTTGCTTGTTTACTTGGAAAATATATATTCATTAAAGACAGCAACAACTATATCAATTAACTGACTAAGCAAAGTTTAGAATAGGTTCACCTATAATGCCCTGAAGTTCAAAACTCTTAGGCATGTACTGGGCCCACTTCCCAGGAGAGGGTTCGGTGCCAAATCTTTTTGTAATTAGAGTAACAGAGAGAAATGCCATTTCCACATTGTTGATACAGTGTCCAATATGCCAGCTGATCTCACTCAGCAGTAGATGTTGAACAAAATGGCATTCTGTGACAAATCAGTCTAACAAAATGGGTCATTTAACACCATTTGTTGTGATTACTATATTTGTCATCTCTCATAAAACTGAAAGCAACATTTCCTCATTCTCTATATTTTGGGCGAGAGGGATTAGTGCCTTTGACACCTATATAGAGACCTCAGCATTTTGCCATTTGCTAAATCTCAAAGGACTGCAAGTTGGGAAGTCATTTATCTGTAAGGAGATAGCTGGAAAATATTCAGGCAGCACCATCTTCTGATGATGGACCCCAATTCTCATTTCACGTTGATCTTTTACACGTGCAACAGTCTTACACATGTAACAGGAAAACATTTCACAACACATAAGAGTGCATTATTGTAACAATCGAGGAGTAGTGGCTTTCTAGTTTCTGATATGTGCCTGTTTAAGCATAAATGGAAAGAGGGATATGGTGTGTGTTTGTTGGAGAACAGCCAACAAAAGGTTGTATTCCTATTGGTGTATGATCCACTAGAAGAAAACAGGAGTGGCCCTTGGTCTATAGCAGAGGTTCCCAACCTTTTCAATGCCCCGCACCCCTAGAATGCTTCTGATATATTCTCGCACCCCTTACAAAAGTAACACCTGGTTACGCATTACACTATAATTTTGAAACTTCTAAGCCCAAGTTTTTGCACCCCCTGGAATATCGTCTCACACCCCCAGTTGGGAACCCCTGGTCTATAGTGTTTGACATATTAGCATGAATATGGATTCTGTTATTAGCGCTATATGTTCTTCCCAGTCACTGAAGTTTGATTTTTAGATTGTGATTGGTATTAATAAAAACAGAAGAGCATATTAAGGTCTAGTATCATAAGGAGTATGTAGAAAGGGACTTTTTTGTAGGAAAAAAATTTCTCATAACTACACAACAAACGTTACTCCCCTACATCTTTAGGAGAAGGATTCTATGTAAATATTCATTACTTGACAACTGCAGCATCCAGTGTCTCATTGTATCACCTTGAGTGTAAAGATTTCAGGTGAATAATTTCACACATCCCTGTGCCAGTGATTAAATATGGAGAAATAATAACAACAGCTCTTTGTCTCATCTAAATAATGTCACATTATTTTTTCCAATATGAACTTAGATTGCATTAAATTTTTATACTCTAAGAGTCTATCCTAATCTAGCTCCATTTTATATCTTTGGAATACTTTTAGAAGAATCCATATGACACTTTAATATGATTGTCAAAAAATAACTTTTGATACACTGGAAATTAGGCTGGTAGACATTTTATCTCCATTTTTGTGCAATTTTCTGTGTGCTAAGTAGCTAAGAACTATTTCATGACTTGCTATACCTCTATACAAGCACGATTTAGTAAATGTCAGGAAAAATACAAATGTTGATGATTACCAGTAATTAAGACCATTAAGAAATGTCAGGAATCATATTTATTTGTGCATTTGTTTCTTTTTGAGGTTTGTTTGTCTGTTCCATTCATTTCCTTAATTCTTTTTCCATTACTAAAAGAGGAAAGAACTTACTGAAAAAATGCAAATAGGCTTGTAGCCAAAATAGATTGTGAGAAGTTGTATACACAATATCCTTCTGGATGCAATCTTGCATACCTCCTGTCGTGACAAGATGCTTCCAACTGACAATCTTGGAAAAGAGTCTGTGGTGGAATTGAATCTGAGAAAGGTTATGGTCTCTAATTAAATCAGACTGGATTCCACTACTTCGGATTAATACTAAATGAGGAACATTGCAAGAAACAATATCTAGATGCAGTTTATTTTGAACACCATTTCTTACAACTGTCACTTGAGTCCACCAGGACCCTTCAGTGGTCAAAGGACTGTAACAATTAACACTTTGAATGAGTTTTTGATCCTGGAACTAATTCAACTTGAATGATGTGGATGAAGAAGATTCTAGAGGAATTATCCTTCCAGTCAAATTTCAGATCTGGGAATGGAACTGAAATAGCATTGGCCTCTGGTATGAGAATCACGGCTAGTGTGCCCATATTTGTTCTTGGCCTCTCAAGAACTTTCAGAACCATCGACCATGGTATCTTTCTTGGCTAGCTAAGGGGGCTGGGGATGTATTGTGTTGGTTTTCCTTCTTCCTAGGCCAGTTCCAGTCAGCATTAATCAGGAATGACATGTTCTGATCCCTGCTCTTCTTCTGCAAGTTCCTTCATGGTTTAGTATTTTCTCCATTCCTGTTTAACATCTACATGAAGCCAGTGGGTGAGGTCATTTGTCACCATAGGGTGAAATATCATTAGTGTGCTTATGATACCCAAGAGTACATTTTCACCCCTGGTGAATTAAGTGATGCTTAATTATAAACATCATTTTAAAAAACCTGTAAATAACACTTAATAATTCATACCATTCCTAAGATTAAATAAAGTTTCAACATGAAATTAAAGTAATTATCTAGCATTTAGTAATTAGTACAGTTTGTTAGTTTTTGGATTTTATTGATAGAATTCATTACTTTCTAGCTTGTTACAATTAACTTAGAATTTGTGCTTCTTTGTGCTTAACATATACATCATCATACATTTTTCATTCTACCGCCTGTTTGTAGGTTGATTTGTAACAGTCCAAAGGAAGATCAGAAGTACCATCTGTCTTTTGTATGACCAAACACTTCCATTCCTATAAATACATCAGGATTCATTCCCCCCGCCCCTATTCATCAGAACATTTCTTCTAAGAAAAGAGTGACAAATTCCCAGGAGAGGTCATGAGGACACTTAAATAAATTGAAGGGGTTTTTTTCCTGGAACATCTTCAGTTCCATCCTCAATCTGATTTAGCTCCTTGATTCTCCTGTCCATAACAAGATGATCTAACTGCACTGCTACGGAAATTCTGAAACTCCCATCTGTATCACTAGTTAAAGTTCTCACTTTTTAGAACTTTACTGGTGACATAGATGGGAGTTTCAGAATTTCCATTGCAGTGCAGTTAGATCATCTTGCTGTGGAGAGGCCATATAATTCTCCCGGCATCTCGGGAGAACCAGTTTTGTCCATCGTTAACTATGGGGGGTGAGGTGTTACCCCCCATTGATAGGGCTCACAACTTGGGCATCCTCCTGGATTCAATGCTCAGTTTAGAAGACCACATAGGAGCCATGACCAGGGGGGCTTTTGCCCAGGTTCGCCTGGTGCACCAGTTGCGACCCTATCTGGACCAGGATGCCCTACGCACAGTCACTCATGCGCTCGTGACCTCCCGTTTAGACTACTGCAACGCTCTCTACATGGAGCTGCCCTTGAGGACCACTCGGAGGCTTCAACTGGTGCAGAATGCGGCCGTGCGAGTTGTGATGGGGGCTTCCCGATACTCCCATGTAACACCCCTACTCCGCGAGCTGCATTGGCTTCCAGTTGCCCTTCGGGTGAGATTCAAGGTGCTGGTGATGACCTATAATTGTTGGGCTTAATTAATTTAATTTATTTTAATCTATATTATCTTTTATATTGTATTTTATGCTGCCCTGTAAACCGCCCTGAGTCCTTCGGGAATAGGGCGGTATAGAAATCTAATTAAATAAATAAATAAATAAATAAATTATGCTAAAAAGTAGCGAATCACTGAATGGTTCAGCTAGCATTTCTTTCATCTCTAGCACTGTAATCTAGTATTAGACTCCAGTATTATTACTTTCTAGAATGTTAGTATCTGTTAGCATTTGTCTTTAATGCTGCGGCATTATCTCAGTTCCTGTGATGGAATGTGCACCCAGAGAGGAGTGTGTGTGTGTTTGTGTGTGTGAGAGAAATCCCAGCAGGAGCACCAAGGAGGATTCAGAGAAGCTCATATTAAGACATTGCCAAGTCCTGAGCTGGGTGGGGAAGGAAGAAAGAGGTTCAGAGTAGAAACACCCCAGAATCTCTCAGGATATATCTATTAGGGTACATGGGTGTAGCTTTAGTCTGTTAAGGTTCTATTAGGTGTAAGCAAATAAAGAAATGGACTTGATTATATTTCACTGTGTCAACTTTGGGCTTGGGCCTAACAGTTCCTGTCTTATTGGCTGGTTAATCAATCCAAGTTCCTGATGATTAGCTAGCTAATCTACCATTGCTTTTTTTTTCCTTTTCCCTTTGAGACAGTTTTGATTCCTGGCAATACATTGATAAGTTAATGCAATTTTCTAGACAGCATTTTCAGAAGTGGTTTCCCACTGTATTCTTCCTAAGGCTGAAAGGGAATGACTACCCAATCATTACTTAGTTCACTTTCCTGCCTAAAGTAGCATTAAAACTCCAGGTTCCCTACTCCTCATCCAGCACTTTAACAAGTAGACCAAACTGTCTTTATTTATTTCTTTACATTTTTGAAAATTAATCCTAAATAGACATACTGTAAATTAAAATATCTAAGCTTATCTGGAAGAAAATATACAGGAAAGCATAGGATAGAATTCTATCTATGCAGGCAGCAAGGATAGGAAGGCTGATTTTTCCCCCTTTTTGTTGGATTTCTCATTTTCATCGTCACGTGTTCTGGTTGGCTCCATTTCAAAACTGACTTGCATATCTGGCCAAAAAAGTGGGCAGTAGTATTGCATATGTTTTCATTAATACTATAAATGGACATTTTGGAACTGTGCAATACTTTGAATTTTAAAAATATTCAGTTGATTTCAGATGTGTTTGCTTTAAGGATTTGGAGGCAGCACTATGTTTGTGTCCTATGGAGTTGTTTCTGAATGCTATACAGCATGATATTATAAATTATATCCAGAATTTACCAGTATTTTTAATAGGAGTTTTCCTTAAACTTGTGGATCTCTTGTGTATATTTTCTAAGCTGCAAAACAGGGGTCAAAATTCTGAAAAATGCAGAATTTAAAAAAGCATGGCATTCTCTGTTCTCTTTTATATTAAGGATCAGAAGATTTGAAACTTGATCTAGTTCTCTAAAAGTCCTAATGGAACAGGTTGGGGCATTGTAACAAAGCTAGCCATTTCTCTAGTGGTCAGAGATTCTTGTAAATAGTAAAATAAGCTATATTTGTGAACTTAAGTCTACCACTTTAAATAACTTTAGATAAAGGTGAGGAAGGACACTGAAATGTCTTTCTGAAACTACAGAACTGTCCTGGCACTACTTAACAGCTGAATCATAGTCGTCTTGATGATAATCATTTGTCATGTCAATATGAGTCCAGTTTTGATGATTTATGTCTGTCTTGGGTCTCTCTTACAGTGGTATTATTGGTGGCATTATTAAAAATAATATGTACTCAAATGAGAACTTCTATGCTTTTGAAGGCACAGCTTTGAAATTACAAGAGAACATATTCAGCAATTTCTCTGCTATGGAAATGACACTGAACTCACCAAACAGATAATGCAAATATATATTAGCATTTGGAGTTACAAAGAAAACTGTAACTGTGTTTAATGGCAGAAAAAACTGTTGTTGTTAGCTGCGAAGTCGTGTCCGACCCATCGCGACCCTATGGACAACATTCCTCCAGGCCTTCCTGTCCTCTACCACAAAAAAAAAAAAACAACTACAAGTGAACTATTATATGATGTAAAGAAGGACAAATGACCCTTGATGCTGAAGACATGCAAAGCCCGAAATTGCATACTGCTTCCCCAGGAACAAAGTCCACACCATTATGAGATTTACCTGGATTCTGTAGCATTTTTACTTACCCAGAATGCGTATGAATTCTCGTCATGATCACTCTACCCAGGATGACTCAAACTGATCAAGAGAGTGGGAACAATGATTCTGTGCAGAAAAGTTTTGGGGAGAAATTGCATTAGAAATTTTATTAATTAACTTTGGTCTTTCCAACCACTCAGTTGCAGATGATACTAGTCAATGTACAGAGGGCTAAAAACAAATAGGTATGACAGAAGATGGCCCATATTTTGTTTGTTTTCAGTATGGTTAATATCTGCTATTGCTTGGCTCACACTAGAAATTTTAGCGCTTTCTATTTGCTAAGCTTCACAGCCTTTTCTTCAACTATAACCCCAATCCAGGGGTAATGATTAACCCCACCAGAGCTATCCCCCACCCAGGATAGCCTAGAGGCAAATGAGGCAGTGGTATTGCCTACACTATCTTTTTTTCTTCCCCTCAGTCATGGATAATAGAACAAGAGGGAGTGCACAAGGGCAATTTAAACCCAGAGTAGCATTTGGTACAGCAGCCATGAAGGCCTTGGAAAAGATATTCAGATGCTTTCATGCATGTATACCTTCAAAGATCCGAATGGTGCATGCCATCATATTCCATGGAACACTCTATGGAAGCAAAAGCTGTATTTTGAAGATGCAGGATAGGAAGAGTATTGATACTTTTGATTTTGGTGTTGAAGAAGACTTTGTGAATACCATGGACAGAAAACAAACAAATAGATCATCAAACAAATCCACTTGATCTTATTTTGGACAAATTATGCAAAGAACTATCTCTCTGGATAAGGGTCTAATTCTGGGAAAGGGGAAAGGAAAAAAGCAGAAGAGGATGATTAGCAGCAATGTGGATAGTTAAAATGGCAATGGATGCACCACTGGAAGACCTGAAATACTAGACTGGAGAAAATCTATCTATGGAGTTACTAAGAGTCAACACTGACTTGATGGCACGTAATCAGTGAAGTAGTCATTCAGCAATGGCATGTTAGTAATATCCACAACAGGATGGGAGAGAGGGAGGGGAATGCCAGAATAGGCAAGATGGTGGCTGGAGAATCTCATTTGAATTCCTGCCCCTTTTGTACATATGTCAATGTCAAACACACACATGGGGGGGAGGACTGTGAAAGTCAGCCCAGGCAAGACTTTTTTTTAAAAATTCCATTTATATCCCGCCCTTCTCCGAAGACTCAGGGCGGCTTACAAGCTTAGCAGTAGCCTTCATTCTATGTATATGCCTGCTTATTAGGGCTTTGAGCACGTCCAAATAAAAGAAAATAAATAGCACATTCTGCATCACTTAGTTTTGCATCTAGACATCTTTCTGGTGTTGATTCTTCTTTTCCTAAATTTCAAAACATTTCTTCCTGGAGTGGGTGCCTTCACTTCCCTAGAGCTACATTGTTCTTTTTCCAGAAAGACTCCAAGATAAGTGCCTCTAGCATGCTCCTCTTTCTCAGCTAGTGATCTTCCAGGGAGAAGCAAATTTGTGGTTTCAATGGAATTTAGTGAAATATTTTCCTCTGAGCTTCCTTACCAAAGATAGATATAGCAGGCTACAGTCAATTGCATGTGGATTCTGATTGAATGAGGATTCTAAAAGTATCTATTACATTGGAGAAAAACTCTCACTTTCCATTGTCATTCCATGGCAGTGGCAATCATGTCAGGAGCAGAAGCCTCTATTTCTAATGGCTACTGGATTGGGTTGACTACTGGGATCCTGTTACAGTAGAATATCAGGTATTAGAGATCTTGAGAAAAAGAATTTTCCCAAAATTCCCCAAACATCTGTAAGTTTAAGTTGCTAAGGTTTCTAGGATGTACAGTTTTCCTCAGGCCTGTCATCTGTATCAAGGTTGTTGGCATCCTGAATTTTTCTCTCCCCACAAGATTACTGATATTACTACTACAAAACTTTGTGGTAGACATGAGAAAAAAGAAGATAGATATGCACGATTGTTTCCAATATCATTTCCGTTATCAGAGCAGTGGGAATGGGCTGGTAGACCAGATGACTTGGACTTGTAGACTGCACCTGAGGAGCTAATAGAGGATACATGGGGAGATGTTCAGACTCCTCTGCGTTTGAAACATCAGGGATTAAAGTAGGTTTAGGAGACTCTGTGGAACTGTTTTCCAGGGTTTTGGAATGTTGAAATACTCTTACAAATCAAGCTTGTTGGAGTTTTGCCATTTCTGTTTTAGCCATCTAAACAGCTTACCTGAAGTTGAGAAATGGTTGTTTAGGCTGAGGTGATACCAGCATTTCATTTATACCAGGAAGAAAAGTATGGCTCTCTAGATTTACCGAATTACAGTGCTCAGTTGTTGATCACTATACTGACTAGTAGTCTCACTCTGCCACACTGAGTAGGACTGCCAGGAATTGTAGTTGAGCAATATCCTTCACATACAAAGGCCACTCTGCTTTCATTTTATAAGATATTTATCCTGGAATATAGCAGTATCAATTTAACACATAATCAAACTCTTTCATTCTTCCCTCAGTAGATTTCTGAAACATTTGCAAAAAAAGAATGTAATAGTTAAAATATACAGCCCCCCACCAAACAATGAGAAGACTTTTTTCCTTACTAGCTGCTGTTTCCGTGGAAACAGATGCTAGAGTCACAAAAATGGGGTAAATACTTTACAATGGTAGATATTAATCACCATTACAATCACTGCTGTTTCAAAACATTACTGCTAGCAATGCAGTAAGAGTTGTGCTTTTTTAAAAAAGATTTTCAGTGATTTGCACCCAAACTAATCCATGGCCAAATTTTATTTAAAACATTTGGATTAAAAAAATGTTAATCAGGTACACAGCAAATCAACTGAACAGGTCAAAACCTATAAGTAGCTGAATAGTGTTATATGCATGAAAATATTCATCCCACATACTCAATAAACTAGAAAATTAAATAATCACCTCAGCCTTTTTATTAAAAGACCAATGAACTGGACTGAAATTTGTTAAGTATTCTTAGCAAACTATCCTTAAACTTGAAATATTTGCATATCTTTTGTCTATAGCTGACAGCTCTGAAGAATGCCAGTCCAAAATAAAAGTATGTATACAGACACAGCAAGAAACACACCTGAAAGAGATTTAATGGAAACTGTGACCTGTTCCTGGATAGAAAACCACTATATCAGCACTGCATTTCCAAAATTTCAACCACTGGAATGTCAGTCATTTCCAGGTTCAGTTTTGTTTGGGCCATGTTGAGCACTATTCTTCAAACAATTCTTCAAAGATTTTCTATCTGACTTCATAACTGGACCATGTATAGATGCACTAATTTCAAAATGCACACTTCTATATTCATAAATATCAGCCACAGGTATTGTTAACGTTGGAAAAAAATCAGTTTGAGAAAATCATGAACCCTTTTAATAAAATATTAGGATTATATGATCTATGTTTATTGTAGTGACTCACAGATCACTGGTGTCTTCCATATCATCTATGAATTCCTGGATTATCTAGAAAAGTAGAGCAAGAGTTGAGATGCTCAATTTGTTGAGCTTTGGGTAAAAAGACCTGGTGATTTTTTTTTGGTCTGGAAAGCCTGTACAAAAGGTTTCTCTTTCATTGGCTGGGGACACAGCAGAAGGACAGTCTCAATTACATTCTTAAGAGAATGTACTCACAAGTGACTGATGTTCAGGAACACTTTATTTTTTCCCCTCAAAACAAGTAGCCTTTAATATAAAATATTGTGTTTCAAAACTTATTTAGACATCTAGACTGTTCTGAATCCTATAGTGCCTTTTGAAATCAGAGCATCAGTTTTCATCCAGAGCAATGAAATATGATTCCTTTTATAATCCAATCCTCATAGCAGATATTCAACAGACAGAACATCAATAGTCTTAACTACCTTTAGCACAAAGAAAGAAACGTGTTGAATTCAGACTGACCCATTTGCTCAGACTGAACTCTTGAATGACTCATGTTATTAGTAGATGGGCCATAATCAAAAGTGAATGAGGTCAGAGTCCAATGTAGTTATAATTACTCCTTCTCTGTTACCTCTTTTCCTCATTGTCTTTCTTCCCTCTCCTTCTGCCTGATGATCTACCACAGAAAGAAAAAGTTATTCTTGAAGAAAAATAGATTTTTGAAGTCTCTGAAGGATCACATGATCCTAGGGGCAGCTTGACAACCCCACAGGGCTTTAAGCCCTGGGATACAACTTTATAAAAATTGATACGATTTGAAGAAAATACTCTTAAATAAAGTCTATTTCTTCCATTTTAAAATGTCCACTATTATTGATTTCAGAGATGAATATAGTCTGGAGTGAATTTTCTGCAGTCCAGATCTAGAATCCAGCTGCTTTTCAGCTGTAAAGTCTCCCAGTATCCATGGGATACCAATTTGTCATTCCTTACCTGGAAGCATCAAGACTGGTTTTATTTATTTATTTATTTTTGCCAGTATTATTTGCACTGTTATTCAAACACATGTACACAATAAAAGGTGGGAAGACTTATTTAGATTAGTTTAAAGGAAGATTTTAAGGAAATTTAAAAGAGGTATGTTAAATAATTTTTTAAAAGTCTTCACATCATACAGTGTAACAACATGGACCATTTTAATAACATTATTTTCAAGATTCATTTCTATTTTAAAGATAAGGGTGAATCATCTCTGCGATCTGTGGATCCAACATGTCATTTTCATCACTGACCTTTGCATTTTAGTTTTCAGTCAAGTGAGATATCCTAATTAGAATTTTTCTTTTGTGAATAATGCTTAAAAGTAAGAGCAGCAGAGAGGGACAACTGTTTTAGAATGGCTTTCTCAATATAGAAATTGATCTTTTAAAGGGCAGTCATGTTTTACATTCAATTATGTAAGCAAAATGCCTCTCCAGTACTGAAATTACTAGTGCAACCATTTCTAAACTAGAAGAATTGACAGGAGACTGGAACAGGTCGGTTCTAAGCCTTCTAGGTGAATGCTTGACCTGTTCTCTGTTTTCTATAGAGGTGTGCATGACAGACTTTAGCTTCTCCTTTAAATTACTACTAATGTACAATGAATACATATATTCTGCTTTTGAAACCATAGTATTCTTACTTCTTTGTTTTAATTGGCTTATTTTCCCCCCGCTGCTTGGAATTTTCATACTTCACTGACCTAACAGTGTGGAATCTTCCTACTTAAGAGCTACTTAATTTCAAACAATTGGTTGAGTTTCATTCATTCCCAGCAGTGGTCTGGACAGAGACACACAACAGCTGAGGAGCCATTGGTTCTGAAGGAGACATTGAGGACCTTTCAGCATGTGATTTCATAAATCTTCACACTTGAAATCCTAGTACCTGAATCTCCAGTACCACTCACTGAACCTAGGTATACCTATGAATAATGACATCTCCCTCCAAGAACTCTATCCAAAGAACTCTCCTTCAGAGAGAATGTCTCCTTCAGAACCCGTGGCTGCTCAGCTGTTGTGTGTCTCTGTCCAGACCACTGCTGGGTTTGGAAGTCATGAGAACATAGCTGTGGATATGAGAGGGGAGACCTGTGATTATCCATTGCATAGACAGGTTTATTTGCAATAGCTTCCACATATCAAAGAGAGTTAATCAGGAAATGTAAGGGAAGAAAAGGAGATAAAGGGTGCCAATGGAGGCATTAGTTTTTAGAGAGATGAAATGCTGTGGGGCTCCAGACCAGACATCTAGCTTTTAAGGAAGGGATAAAGTCTGAATAGGAACTTTGGCTCCCAAAATGTGGAAAGTCTCAGCCTTTGTTCAAGTTGCTTATTCAGAATCAGTTCAGAACCACTTCTACCATGAGTACCCCACTGTGCTTTTCATCTCAGAATCAGACACATGTAGCCTTATTGTGCATTACAAGCAGAATCCTTGTATCCTATCTAAAGCAACATAATAGGTGTAAAACAAATATGACCATTCGTTCATCCTACTGAATATGCATAACATCTCTAATCAAGGTGGCTTTTTCTCTGTGTGTATTTTCATAGTGCATACATGTTCATCTGTACTGAAAGAGGTGAATGATAGTCTCTTTTCCTAAAACCTCCATAATTGGTGGAGATTAGATTAAGTTTAAGTTTTATTAAATTTTTATACCGCCCTTCTCCCGAAGGACTCAGGGCGGTGAACAGGGCATATCATAAAACTACAAAAATACAAAAGTTAAAAAAAGAATTAAATTATTGCCCACAGTAAAAACAATAGAAAATATATATAAATATTAAAACCCTAAGTAACTCCCCATCAGGCCAGGCCAGCTTGTTCAAATAAATGGGTCTTTAACCCGCGCCGGAAGGAGCGGAGATCCGGTGCCATCCGGAGCTCAACCGGCAGCTGATTCCACAAAGCCGGAGCGCCCACAGAGAAGGCCCTCCCCCTGGGGGCCACCAGCCGACATTCTCTGACTGGAGGCACCCTGAGGAGGCCCTCTCTGTGGGAACGCACAGGGCGGAGGGGAGTCGACGCCGGCAGCAGGTGGTCCCCGAGGTATTCTGGACCCATGCCATGTAAGGACTTAAAAACCATCACTAAGACCTTGAACCTCACCCGGAAGACAACTGGTAACCAATGCAGCTCGCGGAGCAAAGGTGTAACATGGGAGTACCGGGAAACTCCCAAGACAACTCTCGCGGCCGCATTCTGTACCAGTTGGAGCCTCCGAGTGGTCTTCAAGGGAAGCCCCATGTAGAGAGCATTGCAATAGTCAAGACGAGAGGTCACGAGCGCATGAGTGACCGTACACAGGGCATCCCGGTCTAGATAGGGCCGCAACTGACGCACCAGGCGAACCTGTGCGAAAGCCCCCCTAGTCACGGCTACTACATGATCTTCTAAGGTAAGCTGTGCATCTAGGAGGACTCCCAAGTTGCGAGCCCTATCTATGGGGGGGTAAAGACTCACCCCCCATAGAATGTGATGGAACATTTTGAATGTCCCGGGATGCCGGAATGTACAGCCACTCAGTCTTGTCAGGGTTGAGTTGAAGTCTGTTCCTCCCCATCCAGACCCGAACCGCCTCCAGGCAACGGGACATCACAGGGAGGGCATCACTGGGGTGGTTTGGGGTCGAAATGAAAAGTTGGGTATCATCAGCATATTGATGATACCCAACTCCAAAACCACGAATGATCTCACCCAGCGGTTTCATGTAGATGTTGAACAGGAGAGGCGAGAGAACCGAACCCTGAGGAACTCCACAAACGAGAGACCTAGGGGCCGATCTCTGCCCCCCTGCCAACACCGACTGCGAACGTCCCAGGAGATAGGAGGAGAACCACCGAAGAACTGTGCCTCCCACTCCCAATCCCCTGAGACGTCGCAGCAGGATACCATGGTCGATGGTATCGAAAGCCGCCGAGAGGTCTAATAGGACTAGGACAGAGGAATATCCCCTATCCCGGGCCCTCCAGAGATCATTCACCAGAGCGACCAATGCCGTCTCCGTGCTGTACCCGGGCCTGAAACCCGATTGGTACGGGTCCAGATAATCCGCTTCATCCAGGACCAGAGGGAGCTGATGCGCCACCACACTCTCAACAACCTTCGCAAGAAAGCGAAGGTTGGAGACTGGACGAAAGTTGTTCAAGACAGCTGGGTCCAGGGCAGGCTTCTTGAGGAGAGGTCTCACCACCGCCTCCTTCAAGACGGTGGGGAAATTACCCTCACTCAAAGAAGCAGATATCACCGCCTGGAACCAGCCTCGTGTCCTCTCCCTGGCTGCATAAACCAGCCAGGAAGGGCACGGATCCAATAAACATGTGGTGGAGCTCAACCTCCCCATAATCCTGTCCACTTCATCAGGGGTCACAGAATCAAACTCCTCCCAGATAACATTGACAAGACCGCCCGTGTCCTGATCGTCAGACTCTGCCCAGCTGGAGTCCAAACCGGTCCGAATCCGAGCGATTTTATCCGACAGATGTTGACCAAACTCCTCGGCACGACCCTGCAAGGGATCCTCCCTCACCTCCTGATTAAGGAGGGAGCGAGTCACCCTAAACAGGGCGGCCGGGCGATTATCTGCGGACGCGATGAGGGCAGAGAAGTAATTAGATTAGGTGGAACACTGAACCTAAATATTCATCCATAACTTTCCTGATCCATCATTTGAAGTATCTACTTTAATGTGCTGAAGGAATGCAACTCTCTGGAACACCTTGCCACCCTACTGGCCAATCGAATATTCTCATGCCCAAGGATTCTTCAGAAAGTTTATTTATTTATTTATTTTATTACATTTATATACCACCCTTTCCCGAAGGACTCAGGGCGGTTTACAGGGTGATTAAAAAACCATGATACAAAAGTTAAAAACTTGCCATGTCCACCTGAAAATCTGTCAAGGGGTAGGTCAAATAAAAAAGATTTCTGTAGGGCAGCCAACTGCATTCTGGTGAAGATTGAGTGCTGCCACTTGGAAAAGAGAATATGAGAAGGAATGGGATGAATGGTGGATTGTAGCTGCAAGGGGAAGGACAGAATGTCTTTCACTTCTGGTAGTGGATCTCCTTCAATTCTGCTGACTAGATAGGGTTAAAAACGTTGATGCAGACAAATGTAACAGGCAAATAATAAGCAAAAGGAATTTAGAAAGCATGAGGAAAGCTGAAATAGCTGGCTTTACATTGAGCTGAAAAACTGAGAATCAAAATTTAAAATCCCTTTTTCAATAAAAAAAATAAAAATAAAATCCCTTAGCAAAAAGAAAAAAGAAAAAGAAGAGAAAAGAAAAGAAAAGAAAAGCTGCAAGCTGATTTGGTAGCACAGGACAAAAAGCATAAAAGTTAATTGAAATTGTGATGAGGCAATTGAAAAAGGGGAAGCTGGCATATTAAACAGAGGAAATGTGGTATAAATAGTGACATTAAACCATTCTGAAAATATACCCCAAATTAACAAATTTCCACAGAGTGAAAAAAAAGGTTTTTCTTTAAAGTACTATTTAATTTTGGAGTCTATTACAACTATCATTTATATAGAACTCAAAAGAAAATAGAAAGACCTGTTTCTGAAGTGCGCTCTGTGGAATAGAGCAGAGGCCTAAAGCCAGTGAACTGGTTGATCAGTTCAAATCAGTATGTGAAAATGGCTTCCAGCCCTTGGTCAAGATTGCCCCCTTTAGGTTGCTTGCCTACAATGCTGCAAGGACAGGAGGATACCAGGAGAAACATGTTCCTTTCATGCAACTCATCAGCTGCCTATCTGAAGGTTTTCATCTTTCGGTCTCTCACTCCTAACTGACCAGCTCCCTCCTTGTTGGCCACACATCCTTCAATCCATCTTTGTTTCTGCCTTACTTTCCTGCCAGAAGAAATTATTGACACTTGTCTCTATAAGGCCTACTTTTTTCAGACTGGTAATTTTCTGAGTTTTCTATCTTCAGTACTTAATCTGATTCTCATATCTCTTAGGATCACCTTCTCTCTTAGCCACTCAAACCTGGAAAATAAGAACACTCCCTCATACACACATATCCATGGCCAATGGTAGTCTGCTGAAATTGGCTCAGAGTACAGTTTTTCACTGGTCTCATCCTTCCTGCTCTATGCTTCATTGCTTTTTCAATCCTCCCATTCCTTCTTTTTTTAAAAAAAACCCATTTATATCCCGCCCTTCTCTGAAGACTCAGGGCGGCTTACAATCTAAAGCACAAATCAATGTGCTTAGCAATATGCTTAGCAATGTGCTTAGCAATGTGCTTAGCCTTCATTCTATGTATATGCCTGCTTATTAGGGCTTTCGCCCCACTCCAAGCGGCATTATTACAAAGTCAGCTTATTGCCCCCAACAATCTGGGTCCTCATTTTACCTACCTCGGAAGGATGAAAGGCTGAATCAACCTTGAGCCTGGTGGGACTCGAACCTGCACTAATTGCAGGCAGCTGGTGTTACTTAAGGTTCAGGGTGATATCCTGAACTCAGTCCTTGGGTGGATCCTTCCAAAACCGTGCTGTGAATTAACCTATTAACCTATCCACATTCTATGAAATTATCAGCAAGCATATGGAGAGTTGAGAACTGCCACATTGTAGTTCTGGCCATTCAAAAAGCCTCTGACAAAGTAAGCTACAAAGGTAGTATACTTGACTGTTTTATGATACAAAGTAAAGTACTCTTATGAACTAATAACTACTTATATATTAGGAAGCATTAATAAAATTATACAGATTTAGCCCTAAAGGAAAGTAAAAAGTGGTTTCCCCTAACCTCCATGGAAGAATGGGCAAATCCATGGTTTTATGATAGTTCCATGCAATATCAGAAGGAATGTGATAAGGATTATGAATTTGGCAAGATGCTATTATCCTTCAGTTTATATATCCCAAACCATGGGATTAAGCACCCCAGGGATACAAGGTTACACTAAACAAACCTTTAGACTACTCCAGTGTGACTCTACAGATGTTTGTTTCCATTACTAAAAAATAAAAAAAAGAGATGGGGTTTCCTTTAAGAATAATTTAAAAAGATGGAATCATCTTCCTCTTGCTTTAAATTCCAGGTTTTCCTTCTAGAAGTCTTGTTTTTAGCACATTGTGCCCTAGAATGATAATGTCAAGGAGTCTTTGAAAAATATATAAACAATGTTAAAAAAAAGCAGCATTAAACTTTGTACAAAAATCTCAACATGATTTTTGTCTTAAGCTGCCATCCCATTATTTCTTCTGACAGGCTTTTGTTGCACATTCCTACCTTGACGTCCCCTTTAAAATTCCATCCTCATGATGTCAAAGATCTTCATCCTTCTCATTCAGGCACCAAATATTTATCCAGTTGCCATCTAACATCCGCTGAAATGCTGTAAGCTCCATTGGCAGAGTGAGCTGTACAAGAGATGTTGAATTGTCAAGAAAGGCAGAAGAATCCTTGGTGAATTGTTAGTGAAGGTCCAAAGGTCAAATATTTTGTGTCTGAAAAAAAGGGGGCATGGGAGTGGAGGGAATACATTTTTGACCTAAAATGGAAGGACTTTCTCTGCCTCATATTAGTTATTTTTCTTGCTAAGGGCATCAGAAATATTTCATTTATTACACATTGTCAGTATGACAACAATAAAAAAATATTCAGGAAAGTGAAGGAATTTCTCTTGGAGCCTTTGAGGCATTCAGGGTCTGAGAAGTCAATCCTTGCAGGCATGGGAAAAAATAAATTGTCTTACCCTTCCCTTCCTTTCTAAACTTACCCTTGCTTTCAAATTGAGCTAGATTCCAGGTGAGTACATGACTATGACCATGTTCCAATATCTCAGGGGTTGCCATAAAGAAGAGGGTCAAGCTGTTCTCCAAGGCACCTGAGGGCAGGAAAAGAAGCAACAGATGGAAACTAATCAAAGAGAGAAGCAACCTAGAACTAAGGAGAAATTTCCTGACAGTTAGAACAATTAACCAGTGGAACAACCTTCCTCCAGAAGTTGTGAATGCTTCAACACTGAAAGTTTTTAAGAAGAGACTGTACAACGATTTGTTTGAAATGGTATAGAGCTTCCTGCCTGAGTAGGGGGTTGGACTAGAAGATCTCCAAGGTCCCTTCTAACTCTATTATTATTATTGATCATCACACAGTCAGTCAGATATTCAGACTGGATTTGGCATTTTTGTCTACTTATTGGTAGACAAAAATGCCATGGACCTGGGATAGGCAGATGTTGATGTTTGATGGTGTGGAAAGAATCCAGAGAAAGAAATATTTGGGGGGATATTAAAAAGGCAGAATATATTTCCCCTGAGGAATAATGGAGAAGATCTTTAAAAAGACAAAAAACCAGCCCTAGCCCCTCTTCCCCAAGCAGAAAACTCAGCAGAAATTAGCTTTTAGAAATGCAAATGTAATAATCCATTCAGGAAGGTTGGAACCAGGATGCTAGAAGAAACTGATGAGATTAGGAAGACAAAGACCCCTAAAATCTACATACCCCCACCCAAACTCTAAGGACAGGAGACATAATAGGATTAACCCACCAACACCAAAAGGGCACACTCAGACTCAGGTTAAAGTACATGTCACAGGAAATACAAAGCCTCAAACAAGAAGAGGAAACAACCTCAAGAGCCCCAACACTCCCAGCAACATGTGGTCAGCTTTCCCAGAGCCATGCTTCTGTCTGGCTCTGCTTTTTGATAAACTCCAACCTTCTTTCTAAAGCAGTTTCCATTTTGTTTATTCTCAGCTTGGACTGGACCCTGATGAAGATTTTTCTTTCGACAATGGTATTACAGATATCATTGCAGGATGGAAACAGTTCCTAGTAAGGCCATCTTTTGCAATTGACTAATGGTGAATTTGTCAATGCCAATGGTGTTCAAGTGGTGCTCCAGTTGTTTGGAATTGCACCCATGGCACCTTTTACTATTTGTACTACCCTTGCTTGTCTTTGCCACAGTTGTTCTATTTGTAGGTCTTTGTATTTTGTTATCTTCTCCAGTTCTTTCTCCAGACACTGCCACGTCCACTATCCAGACTTTTTTGTCTTTCTTAGTGACATTTGATAAGTGTTATGTGGAAGGTGCTTGTCTGTTTGAAACCTAAGGTCTCAGAGCAATTTAACTTTATCATTTTCTATGACTTTTTCAATTTTATGATCCCACCAGTTCTTGCTTGCAGGCAAATGATATTTCTTGCAGATCTTCCAATGCATCTTTGTTGCTACTTTGTCATGCTGCTGCTTGTAGTCAGTCTGTGTGATCTTCTTGCAGCAGCTTACCAGGTGGCCCACTATTTCTTCAGCTTCTTTGCATAGGCGGCACTTACTGTCTGTTGCTGTCTTCTCAATTTTGACTTTGCATGCATTTGTCCTTAAGGCTTGGTCTTGTGCAGCCAGAATTAGTCCCTTGGCCTTTTTCTTCAACTTTCCTGCTCTTAGCCATTGCCAGGTCTTGTTATTATCTGCTTTCCCATCTATTTTTTTTTAATATACTGGCCATGTAGTGCTTTGTCTTCCTATGCCTCTATTCTGTTCTTCATTTGGTCTTTCTTGTAGGCCAGTTTGGTCTCTCCAGTAGTCAGTAAGCCTTCCTGATATACTAATTTCAGCACATCTTCATCATTGTCCTTCAGATATTCTTCCAAAGCCATTTTTAATTCTTCAAAAATCTGATGTACTTGCAGCAATCCACGTCCACCTATTTGCCTTGGTAGATAGAGTCTGTCAATGTCACTGTGTGGATGAAGTGCATGATTCATTCTCATTATTTTTCTGGTCTTCTTTTAGTTCTGCTTGAGTCTAGTCCACTATTCCAGCTGTGTATCTAATGACTGGAATTGCCCAGGTGTTGATTGCCTTCATGGTATTTCCTCCATTGAGTTTGGACTTTAAGATCTTCTTCACTCTCTTGATGTATTCACTTCTAATCTTTCTCTTGACTTCAGTGTGCTTGATGTTGTCAGCTTGAAGGATACCCAAGTATTAGTAGTAATCTTCCTCATCCAGACTCTTAATGTTATTTTTGTGGGACATCTTGATTCCTTCAGTTTTCACTATTTTTCCTTGTTTGAGAGTAAGTATGGCACTTTTGTCCAAGCCAAACTCCATTGCAATATCTTGGCTATATATATGGACAGTGTTCAGCAGCAATTCTACTTCAGATGATGTTTTTCCATACAGCTTCAGATCATCCATGTAAAGAAGGTGGGATAGTCTGGCAGATGTTTTTGATGTTTGATAGCCTGAAGGGACGTGGTGGCTCAGTGGGTTAGGATGCTGAGCTTGTCAATCAGATGGCCGGCAGTTTGGTGGGTCAAATCCCAAGTGCCGCGTAACAGAGTGAGCGCCTGTTACTCGTCCCAGCTTCTCCCAACCCAGCAGTTCGAAAGCATGTAAAAATGCAAGTAGAAAAATAGGGACCACTATGGTGGGAAGGTAACAGCATTCCATGCGCCTTTGGCGTCTAGTCATGCCGGCCACATGACCATGGAGATGTCCTCGGACAAGCGCTGCCTCTTTGGCTTTGAAACAGAGATGAGCACTGGCCCCTAGAGTTGGAAACAACTAACATGCATGTGCGGGGGAACATTTACCTTTACCTTTACCTTTAGCCATATCCTGAGTTACTCAGTATTGTTGACAGAGGAAACAGTGCAATAACCAATAGTAGTGGTGATAATAAATCTCCTTGAAATATTCCTCTCTTGATATTAACCTCTCCAAGTCTTTCACCATTGACCTGCAACTGTGTCTTCCATTGTTGCCATCGATCTTTGCACAAATCCCAGTCCACTATTCCAACTATGTTTCTAATGACTGGAATTGCCCAGGTGTTGATTGCCTTCATGGCATTTCCAAGTCCCTTCCAACTCTATTATTGTTATTGTTATTTTGATGTAAAGCAATTTGCCATTTACTTATTTAATTAATTTGCCACCTCTCTCATAGTTCAAGACAAGTGAGCAACTTACAATGTAGATACCAAAACAATTATGAATATACTGTAAAAAGAGATTGAAATGACAAAAAACAAACAAACTAAAAAGTCATAAGTTTAGAATGGAGAAGTGATAGCGTCTTACCTGTTACTGCACCAGCCAGCCTACCTCCAATCGGCAGCTTCTTCTTCAGGATCCCAACACTGTTAAGATGTTTTCTGAAGGCCAGAGGGCTGGAAGAGGCAAAATCTAACTTCTTGGGGCAAGATTTTCCAAAGGGTGATGGTGGAGGCAAAAAAGGCTTTTTCCCTTGGATCCCATCAACTGAAATTTCTTGGCTGATGGAGTCCTTGGTAAGTCCCTTATTCCGGCATCAGTGAGGTGGGCCAGTGCCATTAGGGAAAGACTGTTCATCAGATATGCTGGACCAATTCCATAGAAGGCTTAAAGATAATAACCAACACCTTGAATTGGATCCTGAAACTGGCAGCCAATCTTGTTAAACATCTCCTTGTTTCTCAGTCTGGGAAATAACCTGGAACATCTTTCCAGCTGAAGTTATCATCAGCTGAGACAGGAGATTGGTCCAACAAACACACATTTACTTTCATCCCAACTGGATACTTCAGTCCAACTCCTGCCATCTTAAAACTTTCCTACCCCAGCCTTGTAGCAAGATTCAAATAATACACAGACTTCTCACCCAGGAATACATAGAGAAGGAAGGGTCTGAGTAGTCCTTGTTGCTGAAATATGCTACAATAAAGAAAAAACAAAACAGCTCAGTTTCCCCCTAGAGAATGCTGACGAAAATTTAACATCTCTGTACATATAAGTACAATTAGGATGTGTTGTTTTCTTGTCTCTTTTCCTGAGCAATAGTATTATGGAACTAGAGCTTTTGCCGTTCAATGAGAAGTTGATCCAGGAAAAAACAAACCACATATCAACCTGCTGCAAACTTCTCATTTTGCAAGATACCCACAGCAATAATTTCTTCACTCTTTCTCTTTCTCTTTCTCTCTCTCTTTCTCTCTCTGTCTGTCTCTGTTTCTCTGTTCTCTCTGTCTCTTTCTCTCTCTCTTCTCTGACTTTCTCTCACTCCCTGTCTTTCTGTCTCTCTCTCTCTCACACACAAAAATAAGTATATATGTATACACACACACACACACAAAACACACACAAATACACTAATACACACACACACACCCATTCAGTAAAAGGAGGAGGAATTGGGAAATTTCAGCCCAGCTTTAATTAAACAAGCAGGTTACTAATGCACAAACTCAAATGCCTTTCTACATTTAAATCTGACTGTGAGTGCATCAGCTTTTTGCTGTATCCACCGATGCCTTGATGCCTTTAATCAAGGAAGGATCAGCATTTCTTGTAATAGGCCAGTAGTGTTGACGTTTTTCACAGAAAAGGATGCTGAACACTTATGGCACTAGGCAGCATTCTGCATTCATGCAAGAACCATGGAGCATATGAATGTGGGCTCCAGCACATATTCTTTGGCAGCTAACATTAGCATCCAAGACCTCTGTGCAATTGCCATGACCCAGAGAAGGAGTAGCTTTCACATTTAAAGGCCACTGTGTGTGGAATCTCAGCAGGACTCATTTGCAATAGAAAACTTCTTTATGCTATATTCACACAATATACTTCAGCTGTTTACTCAATTAATAATTTTACCTACAAATTTTTAACCTTTAATTTTGATTTACATTAATTTTAATTACATTTTATATCACCTGCTAAGCCACAGACATACACAAAGAAGTTCAAATCACTAAGTACAGGTGTCCATCATTACAAGCCAATGATAACATGTATTGTGGTGTCTTTGTTCAAATGGCACGGCCATGCAGTATCTAATAGGAACATGACACAAGTGTGTGTAAAATGTATCATTCTTTGATAATATCAGGATATAGTGTCATTATAGACCCTTGTTTTCTTGCAAACCTCCATGTCCACAACATTACTGCATGTATGAATGCAGTAAATAAATATGTAATTGATCTGGATAAAACATGCTCTCTGAATCTAGCCTCAAACATTTTTACTCAAATAATTTCTGTTGTTGAAGAGGAAATAAAAATTGGGGAGAAACCCTGTAACATAAATTATATCTCCATGGATCCAAATACTATATATTCACACACCTACAACTTATAATTCAATGCACAGTAAAAAAAAATTGTGATAAAGATGCAGTTATGTGGTTTTCCTAAAGGTGAGGGTGAAATATACAATAAATCATTGGGAAAGCTTTTTGTCACTCATACCTACTGGATAGCCAGATTTCTGGAAATGTGAATATCATCAATATGCTGACCTAAGTAACTAGGAAAGCTCACCCTCCAGATTAAGTGTTGGCTTTAGAGACCATCACTGGCACTTTGAATTGCATCTGACACACAATTGTCCACTAATGCACAGTCTCTGAGTCCATGTAGCACGGGACTGTAACTTGCATCAGTCAGCAATTGGGCTACTGCCTTTTTAACCAATTGAAATTCCTGAACTGTTTCCAAGCATACCCATGTAAAAAACATTGCAAGGCATTGTAACCAAAGCATAAATAACCATGACTAAGTTTGCATAGCTGAGAAATTGTGCCAATATGCTCCATGCCATAGTCATTCCTTGAGAATACAGTGGCAAAGAACACTCCCAGAGTGTTCTTTCTGGTGCATCCTCCATCTTAAACACACTTCACTTCAGTGTTCAAATCTAGTTTGCTCTTTACATTGACCTTCTCTGATTTAATTTCAGCCTGTTCTCCTTTATCCATGCCATTATCAAGACCAAACAAAGGTCAGGGCTGCTGATTGCTTTCCTGAAGTTGTGTGGTAGAGAAAAGCAAATCTGGATGTCATCAAAATATTGTGTCATCAATATATTGATGTGTCATGTGTTGATGGCACCCTACTCTGATGGTCTGAATGATCTCTTCCAAATATTTCATAAATAGCAAATGGGACCAGGTAGAGCCATGTGGGACACCCTAGGTCCAATAAATTATGGGCTGAATTGCATGCATAGTTCAGTTCCTATTTCAATATAAAGTAGGATGTGATTATCCCATATAATAATCCTATTGTTCCTGCTGCTCCTCTCCCCCCAATTTGGGTCATCTGCATGGAATTCATGAAAGAAATCATGATCATCTATGTGTTAAAAAAAAACTCCTAACAGAAGCTAGTGGCAATAAAAAGAGCAGAGAGCACTTCATTTAGTAAGTGTTTACACACTGCATATACTACTTTATCATGAGAATTATGCAAATGAAAAGAATCTTATGCAAATAGTAGGTGTGGAAATGGGATTTATATTAAGCACTTTGCTTAAAGGGAGTCTCGGGACATA
This sequence comes from Vipera berus, assembly GCF_964194415.1. Taxonomy (NCBI): domain Eukaryota; kingdom Metazoa; phylum Chordata; class Lepidosauria; order Squamata; family Viperidae; genus Vipera; species Vipera berus. Next base: position 293,996,706 of record NC_138202.1, on the reverse strand, counting down.
GTCTCAGGAGATGTAACTTTTCTAAACATTTGAGATGGCATATTTTTCACATACCCTGAGAATGATCTATAGTCTAAACACATGTTATTTAACTGGAATGTCAAGTAGCAACAATCTATATTAAGCTTTCCAAATGGCAGTATTTACTGCTTAAGAGCTGCATAAATATACACCAAAAGGTCATATTTGTTCAACATTAAGTATGAGTGTCAAACGTGTGTGGAATATAAGTTGAAGGAATTATTGTTGTGGGTATCTTGCAACATGGGAAGTTTGCAGCAGGTTGGATGTGGTTTTTTTTTTCGTAGATCAATTTCTCACTGAAAGGCAAAAAACATAGCAATAAAAGGCTCCAGTTCCATAACACTTTTGCTCAGAAAAAGAAATGTAAAAACAGCACATTCAAATTGTACTTATATGCACAGAGATGTTAACTTTTGCTCAGTTCATTTTCTTGCTTCATTCACTTTGTCTTCTTTCCATTATTAGTTGCTTTGTTTGTTTTTAAAATTCACACATTCATGTCTCGTCATCTACACATTTACATGATACCGCAGGAAAAAAAAAATCAAATGTGTGAAGGTGAGAAAAATAATTGTATTTTAGTTAGCATTTTGGCTTGGGAAGAACAAATTTGGTTAAGTTCACATTTAAATGCAAATTAAATAAAAATGTCCATCAAACCTGATGGATTGCAGTTGGTTGAATTTCTACCAACAAAGTAAAGTTTTAAAAGACTTCTTAATCTAGTTTATGGTAATTTTTACATCAAAGTACATATCTGTGTTTCTATATCTCGTGCTTTAGGATTCTCAATATGTTAAAAACCCATTTATTTATTTCTTTATAGGGAAATAAAATGTGCAGCAAGATCAGCTCAATATATTCTTTTGAGGTCTGTACTGGGAATACGGAGAGCTAGAGTCAAGTTCCCATTAAGCCATGAGCAATTGACTAGGTTAACTGCCAGTCAGCTTAAATCTGCCTCACAGGATTGTTATGAAAATAACTTTGAAAAATAGTGGTAAGGAAAACTCACTACACTGGTTTCCTTTCCTGTCTGATACCATCTAATATTCTATTAAATTAAAGATATTCTAAAATGGAGGTGTACATAGGGGCAGGAAATGATGAAAGCTATGTCATGCTGTCATGTGGCAAGCTCTGCCCCTTTGTGTGCATATTCTGAAATTGAGCATGATTCTGTGAGGATTGGAGCTTGTAGCAAAATGACCTGACACTGCTTTTACCCATTCCTGCCATTGCTTCTCTTCTGAAGTCTTAAAAAATAACCACTAGTAAACAGTCATATAATATAGCAATATAGTTCAACCTCATCTTCCAGCGTCATATCGTTTTGCCTTTTGGTACTGTCCATAGGGTTTTCATGGCAAAGATACTGGAGTGGGTTGCCATTTCCTTCTCCAGTGGATCACGTTTTGTCAGAACTCTTGGCTATGACCTGTCCATCTTGGGTGGCCCTGCACGGCATAGCTCATAGCTTCATTGAATTACGCAAGCCCCTTCGCCACGACAAGGCAGTAATCCATGAATCTGGCCCTCTCAATTCCTGGCAAATAGATGGGGAAGAAATGGAGGTAGTGACAGATTTTATTTTCCTGGGCTCCAAGATCACTGCAGATGGGGACTGTAGCCAAGAAATTAAAAGACGCTTGCTCCTGGGGAGGAAAGCCATGACAAATCTAGACAGCACACTAAAAAGCAGAGACAGCACCCTGTCAACAAAAGTGCGTATAGTCAAGGCTATGGTCTTCCCAGTTGCAATGTATGGCAGTGAAAGTTGGACCATAAGAAAGGCTGAGCGCCAAAGAATTGAGGCCTTTGAACTATGGTGCTGGAGAAGACTCCTGCGAGTCCCTTGGACTGCAAGGCGATCAAACCGGTCAGTCCTAGAGGAGATCAATCCTGACTGCTCTTTAGAAGGCCAGATCCTGAAGCTAAAACTCAAATACTTTGGCCACCTAATGAGAAGGAAGGACTCACTGGAGAAAAGCCTAATGCTGGGAAAGATCGAGGGCAATAGAAGAAGGGGACGACAGAGAATGAGGTGGCTGGATGGAGTCACTGAAGCAGTAGGCGTGAGCTTAAATGGACTCCAGAAGATGGTAGACGACAGAAAGGCCTGGAGGAATGTTGTCCATAGGGTCGCGATGGGTCGGACACGACTTCGCAGCTAACAACAACAACAACATAGTTCAACCAAAGCAGATGTCTTTAAAAAGTACCAAAAGTAGCATTTGGTTACTTTTATAAAATTTGAAACACAAAGGGCACATTTTTTTTTGTATGTGCTAACAGCTGGGTCAGAAAAAAAAAGCAGAATTGCTCTTGCCATGTAATAACAGAGTCTTGCTACTGACCTACTAATGTGGGTCCTGCAAAGGCTGCTGATCTATTTCAATCATGGAAGCAGTTGGATCCATGAATACAATTTTCAGCTGATCTGGTCTGCAATGCTATCACTGCTCTCATAGATGTATGGAGTGGAGAATTCACATGTTTGGGTAAAACCCTTGCTAAGGACCATCTCCCACCAGAAAGAACTGGTCTAGCTCTCTGGTAAAATGAGAACCGCTATGGGAGGCAAGACCAAGCTATGGAGTTCCAAGAAAGCTGGAATTTTATTTGAAGCAAAAAGAAGAAACCAACAGTCAAATTTCTCCATGGGCCTTTAGCAGAGAGTCACTAGGCATCTGAGGAAAAACAGTAGGTTGCATGAAATATAATAGATGAGCTAATTTGTTGCAGTGGAAAAGAGAAAGAAGAGTGTGTTCTTTAACGAGCACCCTCAGTGTCACTTGCCTGGAATCTAAAGTTAATTTAATTTGGAGAGTCCTCAGGACCCAATCCAAGATACATTTGTTTTCCAAGGTGAAACAACCAATTTAAAATGTGAATTTATCTTACATTTATTCGTTACATTCAATTTGAACACCAACCAATTCCTACTGACTCTCAGCAGTTCATAAACAGTAAGATAAAAACCAATGTAAGCCAAAAGCAGGATGAGATCCAGGAGCAGTAGTTAAGCAGAAATAAGAAATAAGAAACAGGCCCAAGAGGTCCCATCCATTTCACATCAAGACCTGGGGAGCAACCAAGTCTCCAAGACTTTAAAAAATGCCAACAAATTAGAAGCCATATGGATTTCAAGGAAAAAACTAAGAAAGTCCTGTTGCCTTTTGAAAAGCACCTTTGGGAAAGCCATGACCTGGATGATTGAAAATCTCCATAGACATCATGGCAGAGAATGCACACTTCCTGGGTCTTCATAGATGACATTGGTTAATTGAAGGGACCTGAAGCATATCAACTCTGCAAGTATGTACCAGGTGGGTAGAAATAATAGGAAATAGGTGGTTAATCAAATAATTTGGCCTTGTGCCATTCAGGGAGCCAGTCTGCTATATTGATTAAAGCATAAGTCTAGAAACTGGGGGCAATGAGTTCTAGTCTTGCCTTAGGGATGAAGATAACTAGGTCACCTTGGGCCATCACTTTCTCTCAGCCTTAGGAAGGAGGCAATGGCAAACCACTTCTAAAATCTTGTGAAGAAGACTGTCCAGGCAGTCTTCAGGAGTCAACAATGACAGGAAGGAAGGAAGGAAGGAAGGAAGGAAGGAAGGAAGGAAGGAAGGAAGGAAGGAAGGAAGGAAGGAAGGAAGGAAGGAAGGAAAATATAGAGCTTTATAGGTCATAAAAAACATTTTGAATAACACCTGGAAGCAGACTGGCTATAATGCAGATCACTGCAATCATTCCCTAATCACTTCCTGATGCTCACTAAATAGGATTGTCCTTGTTCCATCTGGAAGTTATAGATGGTCAAAGTTCAGTGGTGCATGAAGTTCTTGATACTCTGTGTTTTACCAGTGTTATGAATTGCATGAGCTGCACTGCTTCCCATTTTCTTTCCGGGAACAATTCAAAGTGTTGGCTATACAGATAACCTTGATGGAGATATGCAAGATTTGTTGCCAGGGCAACAGAGCATGAAACATGTTTTAAATTCGCAACAGACAAATAAAATACCTCTTTGATTCACAGGAGTATAAGAACGGGGAGATTCAACACCATCAAACCTAGAAAATTAGATTAACATAGCCAATCTCAATAGTAGTTTTAGCTTTCCTGAAACTAGATTTCTTGGTCCTAATGCAGGCATTATAGGTCCAATTGTTAGTGGGACCACAACTTTCTGAGTGTATCTGCCTCTCCAACTAGGTAGAAAAAGGTGGATATGATTGCGGTTCCTTAAAAAAAAAAGTAGCCATATAGTAGGATTTTAGATGCACCTCTCTTTGCAGCTGCTACAGCCTTATGAAAGAGTTTCCCCTGAGTTCCAGAGAGCCCTTACATCCAAGCACCAGGCTAGGATGGAAGTGAGCTTAGAAATGTGGACAATAGAATTGAGGAAGTATGAAGGTTTTCCTATAAGGGCTTTGTGAATGTTGTTTTTATTTTTTATTTTTACAGCCCATGGTTGTGAGCTGCCTGGGATTATTGTGTATAAAGCAGGCATCCATATAAGTTTTATAAATCAATAAATATAATCATTCAGAGCCTTTTGAATGTGGGGAGGGGAAAACAGGATGTCTCTCTCAGTTAGAACAATTAACCAGTGGAACAACCTGCCTCCAGAGGTGGTGAATGCTCCAACACTGGAGGTTTTTAAGAAGAGACTGGACAGCCATTTGCCTGAAATGGTATAAGGTTTCCTGCCTGAGCAGGGGGTTGGACTAGATGACCTCCAAGGTCCCTTCCAACTTATTATTACTATTATTATTATTATTATTACTATTATTATTACTACTACTATTCTCTTTCTCTCTATGCTATCTCTATCATTCTGTATTGCACTCTGTCACTCTTTGTCCCTTTTTATCTCTCCCTCTCCCTCTCTAGCTCTTTATATATCTGATTAATAAGAATGTCTCTAAAAGAGAGACGATTGGTGATCTGAAGGATGTATGACCTGACTATTTGCCTGAGAAGGAACTCCACTCTACATAGTGGTTAGGCTAAATGTTGTAAACTCTCCTTTTTCCTAATGAAAAAGTAGGTAGAATAGATGGTGAGACCAAAAAAAAAACAACAACCCACAGAAACCATGAAGACATTAGGTGGATTGCAAAATAACAGAATTTGGGCTTTGGTCTTATACTTAGCTGTGGAAATAAGTGCATTCCACAGTTTGAAATGTATGATCAGGAGGGAGAGTTGACAGCTTGTTGACGTTTCAGAGCTCGTGTGGCATTTTGAATCTAAAAGACAAATTTGCCTCAGAAAGGCAAAGACAGTCCTTGGTTACAATGCAGGGAGCAACCCACACGACCACACAGTTCACACTTCTAAGGCTCAAAATACAATATGCAAGCAACATTTCAGCAGTCCTTTGGTGACAGTTTCAGCAACTGGTATAGAACTACTACTTAACTGCAATTTTGCATCCAGTTTTATGGCAGCCCTTGCTGAAATTCATGAAAAGTGCTGAATTCCAATACAGGGCACAGGCACCACTGAATATTGGAAGACAGCTGTCTCTTCATACATGCAGTTGTCTGTATATAAAATAAAATTCTTACTCAGAATGCATTTCTCTATATTTCATTGTTTCTGTTAAATTGTATTATACTGCATTGAGCAACCTAAACAATAAAACCCTGGTGAGGTACATGAGAAAAATTCTATGCCTTTAGAATGGCCACAAGGAAGATCTGGATCTGGATCAACACTCTCTTTCATGCTTGTTTCATCTCTCTGCATTTGGGTCTGTCTATCATGGTACAAACTCTCTTAGGCTATGTTGGCCTAATATTTTGCTGCATAAGGAAAGGGAAGTGGACTTTTCAACCTTACACCAACTATTTCCTTACTCCAAAGTTGGACAACCTGTTTTGGCCACGAGACCTGCAGGTGGCTATGGCTCAGGGTGACCTATGTGCATGCCCAAATGAATGTGCACAGATCCACACAATTTTTTTTGCCTGCTCTCCTCTTCTCTGGCTTTCCTCATGTATGCATGTTGCATATTTGTTTTTCGAAACTCAGCAATCTAGACATTTATCATTGTAGAAGAGGGTTTTTTCCCAACCTTAGCAACCTTAATATGTGTGAACTTCAGTTCCCAGAATTTCCCAGCCATGCTGGCAAGTCTATACAACTTAAAGTTGTTGAGTTGAAAAACTCTGGTATAGAAACTCAAGTGTAACTCTTTCTAACTTTTGATCTCTATACATGTTGGATTTAACTTCCATGGAACCAGATGCAAGATCAAAACTGGGTGAATGGCAAAGAATAGTGGATGCAGATTCCTCTCCTCTACAGTGTAAGTGGTATTTAAAGCAAGATATCCAGTCTGAACTTCACTTTATAACCTTATGTTTGGCACTAGCACAGTAGAGGACTTCTCAGAACAATCTAGATGGGCAATGGCTGAGGTTGAACTTTTTCCTCTCCATTCTTTTTCAGTTTGGTTTAAAGTTTAAGACATTAATCAAGAAACCACAAAAATGTGAGTTTTAGTCCTGCTTTAAGTACAAAAACATCTGGGTGACTTTGGGCCACTCACCATCTTTCAGCCCTAGGAAGGAGTCAATGGCAAACTATTTCCAGAAAACTGGAAAACCTGTCAAGAAAACTGCCCAGGCATTATCAAAGAATTAGATGATGATCTTGGATGATGCCTGGACAGTTTTCTTGGTACGGTTTAGAGATTGGCAATGGAGATTGGTTGAATGAAACATTTTTTTAAAAATCTTTTGCCTTTGTCTTCATTTCTTGGCATTGTGCAAATGATGCCATGATACCTGAGATGTTATGGTGTCTACAGTATAACTGCAGCTTCTCCTGGGTATCTATTTTTGCTTTTTTGCTGCTTTCATCTCCATTTTAGGCTCCTAGTTGATAGGCAAGGGACAAACAGCATCAGAGAAAAGTGTTAGAGAGGAAAAGTGATAAGAGCAGAACCTATTTCCTCTCTGCCATTCTCCCACCAAATGCTTCCATCCCTGCTTTGCCTATAAGCTCCAAGGGCAATAGAAAACCTGTGTGGATGACAATCCAGTATAAAGTTTCCCTTAGGGAGTTTATGGGGAATAAATATTCAGAGGGTGAAATATAATCTACTAAATACCTTGGTTGTGGGGTTTTTTTGGCTCTAAATACAAAGGTTGATCTCTCAGCCAATCTCAATGTATACATGGTTGTACTTTGACAATAAAGGTTCATTCGATTATGCTGTACTAATCACATATTTAAATATTGGGAGTTACATCAAAATTATGTAATTTTGATTAATGTAATGGGAATTTCTGTTGCTTTCCTCTCCCTGCACTTTTCTGCATTAATATAATTTTATCTGTACGCCACCCAGAGTCCTTTTGTGAGAGAGATGGACAGTTTTAAAATTTGATAAATAAATTAACCATATATATCTTGTAAGTTCTCCAAATTTCCAGATCAGGTGGAATAGCTGCATGGGGGAGGAATAGAAATAGCACAGTGGTTTACACAGCCCTCTCTAAGCGATTTACACAGTCAGTATATTGCCCCCAACAATCTGGGTCCTCATTTTACTGACCTTGGAAGGATGGAAGGCTGAGTCAACCTTGAGTGAGTGACATTCGAACTGCTGACAGTCAGCAGAAATAGCTTATAATACTGCAATCTAACCACTGTGCCACCACAGTTCTAAATGAACCAGTCTTCAAGCAATACCCACTGAATTTAACAATCACAGTATATTTCCTTCTTCAAAATGGCAAACTTTTCTTATTGCAGTAGATTCCACAGAGAGGCATCATTCAATAACCAGAACTTTAACATTTATAGTCCATTAAGACGTGGCTTAATCCCAAGATAAGGTCAATCTTGTTTAGGATGCCCAGCCTGAGAAACAGCACTTGTTTTGTTTAATAGTTGGTTCTGTCTTGTTTATTCTGCACTTTCAAGTCTGCTAAGAACATAGATATTAATAGACAGATACCATATAAGTATCTGTTGATTTTGTTTAACTGTAGTTAAAGGAGAAAATTGCAGGAGATAGTCTGGGTATTCCCGCCCCACAAAATAATAATAATAATAATAATAATAATAATAATAATAATAATAATAATAATAATAATAATAATAATAATAATAATAATAATAATAATAAATAATTTCCAGAACTTAACAAGGAAATTCATGTGATCAAGGTCATTATCCCAGATAACCTCAGAGAAAATTCATTAGACTACACACAACCGTTTTCCTCCTACCAGCAAAATGCAGTATAATGTATACGTGACTGAAATTCCAGATAGTTCAATAGCTTTCAGTCAGAGAGGTATCTCTGGGAAACAAAAGAGATATTTTCACCTTATTGTACTGAGCCACAGTTTGACTCATGTCTTAAAAAAAAAGAAAAAAAGAAAGAAACACCCACTTCTAATTCAGCTGGAGATTAGAGATTTTTGATGCTTGTATATCCAGATACTGTCACTACACGGCTCACGTTTTATTAACAGCAAGGCAGACTGTGTGCCTTCCTGCCAGGTCAAGCTGATCTAAACTGCTTCTTCCCTATGTGCATCTACCGCAATGAGTCAAAGCAGGGACATCTACCTTGGGGATGCTGAGGTCACATTTAGCTCAATATCTGGGTCTAGGACAAAAATCAAATGTGATTTACTGTAATTTAAACTTAATAAAAATTAAATTACATTCATTAAACATCATTCGTATGATTACTCCCACATCTTTAATAAAGCTGCCTTTCCTCCCCCCTCCTTTATTGAAATGATTATTGCCTAGAGGCTGAACTCAACAATGCAGCTTAACAGCCCCTGAGTTAGACCAAATTCCCCCTCTTCCTGACATTTTCAAGGGTTAGGATATCTGCTCTCATAATTCATGATAAAAAAAGCTCATTGCTGAAAGAAAAAAAAATGCTGTATGTCTTTGAACAAGGATAGCAACTATAGGGCTGTGCAAAGCATTTGAAGGGAGGTTTTTCTAGTACCTCCTCAAGTCTTAAAGTAAGCTGTTTGGAAGGATTTGAAATTGCTTTCATGCAAATGTTTTTGCAGATGAGAGTTTTGTATTCATTCATATATGATGGAGGCAAAAGAGAAGGCCTTCGAAGCTGTTCTACTGAGACTTTTCAACGTGACCTCTTCAAACCTTCCAAAAGGGATGGTCCAATGACATTGTTGAAGTACCACTTTAGGATGGTTTGAACATACACTAATACACCTCTCAGGGTGAGAACTTCTAGTCTTCTGCAGCATAATAAGCTTAGTCATACTTCTCCGTCATACATACCTTTAGGAAATATACCTCCAATTTTAACAAACCTCACCTTTGGCAAGCCAAAGGATTATTTTCATTATTTAATAAACAGTCAGATCTATAATTCATGGCTAAAGCTTTTGACTAGTTATCTTCTGACATGGGAAGTTCAAGGGTGACTCTCTCATTTTATCTAATCCCTGTGAAGAAAGTATAGATTGTAAAGATTAATAGATCACAAGGAAAAATTAAACTAGATATTGCCTGATAAGAAAGGAAAGCAGAAGACTAAGAGGGTGCAGAGGATGGCAATCATGATCTTGGAGAAAATATAGATATAGCATGCATTGGTTAAACGTTGATATAAGAGGAAGGGAGGGTGGAAATGCTGTCAGGCTTTCAAGATGCTGTGGTTATAACCTCCTTCCATAAAGAGAATTCCAGAAGTTCTTGCTAGTGCTTCCCAGCCTGCCTCAAAGGGCTGGCCAAGTACTGTCTACATCTGTATCTCTGTCTATATCTATATCATTGTCTACATAGCTTTATCAATATTTATCAAAGAGCACCAAGGACCCCACAGGTCAATCCTGAACTACAAATATTCTCTTCTATTGGTTTTACATAACTAGTTTACTACTCCTGATTACTAGAGACACTGTAGATACCTATGCCTGATGAGTATCAGGACAGCAACATTTAGCTGGTAAAATAAAAGGCTGGTGGGACTCATGACTAACAAGAGGACCTGGAGAATTAGGAAGCTTGAAATCTACATTCTTTTTGTGAAGTTTTAGTTAAGTGTAGTAAAGGTATTGTCTAATGTTTTATTTAATAGATTATCTGACTACTATTGCTTTTTATGTGAATCTAAAACCAATTTCAATTAGCCACAAAGAGTGAAGAATGCCCACAGAAGATAATTTTGGGCATTTAATTTATTCAACCAGCAAAAATCATCTTAATGCTAAGTAACAGATCACTTGGCTCAGTTTTTGACCCTTTCTGCCTGTTCTGTATCACACATTTTGTGCCTTCAGGCATGATGATGAGAACAGAAAAGTTTGCATGCTCATTTGTGCCATTTTAATTAATCCTAATCATGATTTTGCTGAATTGAGCCTTAATCTATATTATGAGGCTGCCAGAAAACAAACTAAAACAAACAGAACACTTGGCTCAGGAATCAAATTGCATATAAAGTGGTAATTCAGCAATGTGACAGCAGACGAGTCAGTCTAGATATTTTACAATATTATTATACTACTCAGTGGTTTCCTTAAAGAAATGGGGTGATTCTGGGTTAAAAGAACAAAAGCTTATTGAAAAAAACAAATATAATTTATTTTGGTACTTCCATCTGCAGTTTCTTTTACAAAAAATCCTGAAAAGAGTAACTGCATTTTTATTTAATGCCTTAACTAACAACTTCAATCATTAAGACATTTTTTATGTTGACAGGAAAAAAGTATCAACAGTGCAAGCTTTGATTAGCAACATCAACATAGATTTTTTAGGTAAGTAATCAATGGAAAGAAATCATTTTCCATTTTTCCCATATTTTCATGCCTGTCATATTATAAGCCAACTGCTGGCTGCAATTTAAGATAAATCCAAATCTGAAACAACTTGGAATTGGAACAAAAAGGTTATACTTTATTGATAGCTAGAAACTAATGCAATAAGTTTGAAACTGATGCAACATATTTATCAAAGAAAAGTAGAATAAATGAATCTAAATATACATAAATACATGAGCAAAATTTATATTGGAAACTAAACCATCTTCCGGTCGAGCTCCGGATGGCGCCTGACCTCCGCTCCTTCCGGCGCGATCTCAAAACCTACCTTTTCGAACAAGCTGGCCTGGCCTGATGGGATGGGGTTGGGTTTTATTAATGTGTTTTAACCTACTTTTAATGTGTTTTAACTTATTCGTGGGCATTTTGTTTAATCGTTTTTAATTTTTGTATCTTGTTTTTGATATGTATTGCCCTGTTCATCGCCCTCAGTCCTTCGGGAGAAGGGCGGTATACAAATTTAATAAAATAAATAAATAAATAAATAAATACCATCTAACATACGGATTTTGTATTTTTTAAAAAAAATAATTTTGGTCATAGTAGTAGCAATAGCATTTAGACTTATATTATTGCTCCATAGTGCTTTGCAGCAGTCTCTGGGTGATTTACAATGTAAGCATTATGTGTGTCAACTCTACAACAAACCTTCCTAAAGCCATCTTGCTTGTTCTAGGTTGCCACAAGAAAGGGAGAGGGTATGGAGTATTTTTGCTAGTCTAAACAATTTTGGCTCTTGTGAGAACTAAGATCATTCTATCAGTTGGCTTAGTGTGTCAGGTATTTTGTTAGAAAGTCCACCAAATTATTCTATTGGGGAATGTAGCTGAATGCAATATGCTGGGGTGGGAACTTTGACTTTGTAACCAGAGCTTTTTTCCTCATAGAACGCTCAGAACGGAGTTCCGGCACCTTTTTTGGATGGAACCCTGTAGGGTAGGCAAGGCGGGTTGTATCACATGTGTGAGTTCCGGCACCTTTTTCTTTTACAAAAAAACAACAACACTGTTTGTAACAGTGTAACTCTTTAGTGAGAATTTCAGACTTGGTTTCACTTTTGACTGTGGCAATGTTTTATTTATTTATTTATTTATTTTATTGTATTTATATACCGCCCTTTCCCGAAGGACTCAGGGCGGTTTACAGGGTGATTAAAACAAAAAAATACAAAAGTTAAAAACAATTAAAAATTATATCAATCCCTGAACAAATAAAAACCCAAATTAAAATTAAAATTAAAATTCTCAGCCTGGGCCAGAGAGCTCGAAGAGCCAGGTCTTCAGGTCCTGGCGGAATGAACGGAGGTCGGGGGCAGTCCTAAGCTCCACTGGCAGCTGGTTCCAAAGGGCAGGTGCACCCACTGAGAAGGCCCTCCCCCTGGGTGTTATCCGCCGGCAATCTTTTACCGGCGGCACCCTGAGAAGACCCTCCCTGTGGGAGCGCACTGGACGAAGGGAGCTTGATGCCGGCAGCAGGTGTTCCCTCAGATATCCCGGACCCTTGCCATTTAGGGCTTTATAGGTCATCACCAGCACCTTGAATCTCACCCGGAGGGCAACCGGGAGCCAATGCAGCTCGCGGAGTAGAGGTGTTACATGGGAGTATCGGGAAACCCCCATCACAACTCGCACAGCCGCATTCTGCACCAGCTGAAGCCTCCGAGGGGTCCTCAAGGGCAGCCCCATATAGAGAGCGTTGCAGTAGTCTAAACGGGAGGTCACGAGCGCATGAGTGACTGTGCGTAGGGCATCTCGGTCCAGATAGGGTCACAACTGGCGCACCAATAAACATGTTCTTTGAGGAAATCTCTAGCCTCAGAGTTCTGATTTTGTTGGTCTTATCATCAGAACCATGACAATGTGTACATTGTCCCCAACATCTGGGTCTTCATTTTACAAACCTCAGAAGGATGGAGGGTTGAGTCCCATCAGGATCAACTCCAGGCTGTGGACAGAGTTTGCCAGCAATACTGCAGTTTAACCAATGAGCTACCAGGGCTCCTAATCTTTCACAATATATAAACTAAGGCAATTTTACTACCAGAACTCAGATTTTTGCTGAAGATTTTAAACACCCAAGACTGATCTATTTTTATTTTGTGTAGACCTATCCAAATATCAAATGCTTTTAAAAATAACTTGCAAATCCTGTTCAGCAGATATCATAATACACACTGGCTATCTGAAAATCTGAAAGTTATTTTGGTATTATCTAAAAGTACTTCAAAAGTCTTGTGGCATCTTGAAAACTAATAAGTTCATCACAACATTAAGTTCTCATGGACTGCAGTCCATTTCATTAGGTAACAATAATTTCAGTCCAGAAAAGATACCTATATTATAGCATATTTGTTGTCTTTATGGTATCTTAAGTTTCTTTATTGGTTTTGTTTTGATGGACAATAAAACTAACATATCTTGTAGAACAGTTAGGCCACGTAAATGGATTGAAATTCATTTTCAAAAGTAGGCATTGCTAAACATATGCACATATAATCCAGATAGGATCATGTCTATTATAATTCAAATAATTATCCATGTAAGAAAAGTGTATGACCTTGTAACAGATGCAGTAGTGCAAGAATTCACACCATTTAATTAAGATGAAAAGAAGTCTATGCCACATCTCTGAGAATGTCATCAACATTTTCTTTTCCTCTGAAAAAAAAAGAACTTATGAGAAAGCATTTTCTTGTCCACCAGATTGTATAAGAGGATGGCTTTAAAAATGTAGAAAATAGTTCCAGCATAGCACATTGTTTGCAACAACAGAGCTTCTCTGTTTCAATCCATTTGGACCATAAATGAGCAAAGTTTCCCTAGAGCTAAGCAACTAGAGACCTTTTTACTGAAATAAGATATAAATACAAGATGGTGGTACAATAATAATCTGATTCAGAAGAGCCCAAACTTTCTGGAAAATAGGAACTAAGAATGCCTGGTATTCTGCCAAGGCACAAGCTTTATTTTGGGACTAATATAACTTGGCAGATGTTGTCTGTCCCCCAATCCAATAACTGATTTTAAAGGTTCATTTTCTAATGCAATTTATGCTAAATAATTTGCTTCCAAATTCCTTTCCTGTGTAAGGGACAGCTTCCAGGAAATCAAGAAAAATGTTAAGTGTTAGATTAGAACAATCATGTCATTTTCTTAATCAGCTCGCTTATTTATTATCAAACATCTTTAGCTCCTTTCCCAGGAGTTCAAGTCAACTTGCACAAAATACAAAAATAACAGTTGCTAACATTTTTTTTCCTAGCTTCCAACATATCTGAAATCATAAATACTGGGAATGGTATGAAGAGGCATAATTTTTTTTCAAATCATAGATCTAACTTGGCTTCCAACCTCCATAATTCCTGGTAGCCATACTTTCATGGTAAACAAATTCCTTTTCTGATGCCATATCATTTTAAATGCCCCTTTGCTTTCTCTACCAAAATGACCCCCTTTTTATTACTGGTCCAAATTTCAATTTCTGTTCTCCCCATTCCATTTTCTTCTGATTCTTTCATTATTTGCCATGGATGTTCGGAATAATTTGCTCCTGCTGGGAATTGTCATTATACCCCAGCCTTGTCCTAGGGTTATTCATTATTCTCCAGAGCTGCTATGGCTGCATCACTTCTACTTTACTCTAGCTAAAGCCACTACATTACTAAAACATGGGAAATCTTAGTGATTTTTATGAATCTTTGATCAAATGATTACAGGGGGTGGAAGATTCTGAAATAAAGCTACTGTTATGTTTTGTCTTTCATTGTGAATACATTAGTATGTATAGGGTGCATAAATCTAGAATGCAGCTTTTTTTTGGTAGGGAGCTTTGTGTGTGTGTGTGTGTGTGTGTGTTTATATTCATTTTTATTTTTCCATTTCTTCCACAAACAAATCACCAAATGTACCGCAATACATAGATACATACACGTAAGTTTGGGTGCTGCTCGTCCATTTCCCCTTTCACTGTATCCACCCTCCTTCTTTCTCTTTCCTCTTCTCTACTTTCTTCCTTTCTCCTTTCTTTCCTACTTCCCTCTTCTTCCTCTCCTCTCCTCTTTCCCTCACCACTCTCCTCCCGTTTCTCCCCACTTCTCCTCCTCTTTTCCTCTAACCTTCCTACTTCCTTTCCCCTCCTCTACTCTCTTCCCTCTCTCCTCTCCTTTCTTCCCTCCCATTCCTCTTCTGATACAATTCAGGGGTAATGTCCGAGCAGCTCGTCTCCTTAGATTTTCAATATTTATATTAGGTATGATAACATTAATTTTCTATTACATCAATATTCCTATAAATCTGACCTTCTCAGTATATACTTCTATAAATTTTTATACTACCTCCGGTTATGCAATACTGTGTCGCCTGGGTCTCCCTCCTTATCTCCTCATTTTTCTTCCATCTAAATTAGTGTTAGCCATCTTTTAAGCATATTCTCTTTTTCACCCACTCGTAAAATTTTCCCCAAATTTCATAATACTGTGACTCTGACTTATCTTTAATTATTATTGTTAATCTATTCATTTCCGCACATTCCATTATTTTTCTGGTCATCTCTTCTTCTGGAGGAGCTTTCAGTGCCTTCCAGTTTTATGCAAACACAATCCTAGCTGCAGTGGTTATATGAATAATCAAATATGTGTTCTCTTTACTATATTTTTCTGGTAAAATAGGGAGCTTATTTGAAAATGCAAGTTAGAGTCTGATTTATTTAGTTTGATGTTGGGATATTAGTTCATGCTATTTCCAACCACAATTTTGAGTTATATTTGTTGTATATGACTTACTCTTGAATTTAGATAAGCTATTCTGTGCAACCATACATAGACTTTGCCATGCATTCCTGAGTGGCAAGTGTCCTTGACATGAGTTTATGTGATGGAAACATATTGGTGCTGCCTGTTTGAAAAGTGTCCTTGAGATGTGATAACACAGCTGACTAGATAAAGCTTTGATAATAAAACTATAAGTAGCGATAGGGTTGACAAACAGTTCGGTATAGTGGTGAAGGCATCAGGGCAGAAACTGAGAGATTGTGAGTTGTAGAGTCACCTTAGGCACAAAGCCACCTGGGTGACCTTGGGCCAGTTGCTTTCTCTCATCCCTAGGAAGAAAGCAATGGCAAACCACTTCTGAAAAACCTTGGTAAGGTAACTGCAAGGACATGTTCAGGCAGTCTCTGAGAATTGGACACAATTAAATAAAAAGAAAGCAATAGAACTGTCACATCTGGCCTGCCAACATCCATGGAAATACTAGAGGGCAAGAAAGAGACAAAATAAATAAATAAATTATTTGTTACCATCTAGTGATCATCTGTATTGGATCTTTGGAAATGAGAAATTCCAGTACAGAAGAATCAAAGCATCAAGGCAAAAAGGCTCTGACCATCATTCTAGATCATGCTGGCTCAGGAATTCTTGGAGCTGAAGTCCAAGAGTCATATCTGAGACTGGAATCCTCTATTTGTTTCACAGAGGCCAATATTTCTTAGAGCATATATGTGTATAGAACCCTTAACTGTGTTGAGAGACAGAGCCTTATAGTCCAAATGGACACACAACATTTATCAAAGAGTTTATGTGCTCCAAGACTTTGGTTCCAGGATACCCAAGGATGACATGTTCCAGGTGGAATTTGCTCAATCCATGTATGCACAGAGGCATGTACAGACTTAAGAGAGAGATTGGCTCCTGCAATAAATGAAGGGAAAGTGTGCCTGCAGGCAATCCTTCTCTGTAATGGCCCCCAGACTTTGGAAGACTGCCTTTGAAGATAATGTCTGGTATTACATAATACAGTGGCTTGGTTCCTGTGTGTGGTTTGGATTGGACAGCCATATTTATTTCTATTGTGGTATTTGATGGTAATGGTTATTTCCTGTGTAAACGTCAAGGCTTTAGTATCCGTAAATAAGTAATAACAATTCTGAATCTCTCAAGTTTTTGTCCTCATAATGCAATAAAAGAAAGGAGTCTGCTATTTTTCCTGCAGGAAGCTAGTTGAAGGAGACAGCCTAGAATTTCAGTCTTTCAATCAAG
Source organism: Vipera berus (assembly GCF_964194415.1). Lineage (NCBI taxonomy): Eukaryota > Metazoa > Chordata > Lepidosauria > Squamata > Viperidae > Vipera > Vipera berus. The sequence continues at coordinate 293,979,801 of NC_138202.1, read as the reverse complement.
GGAAACCAAGTGGAGGCAATGAGGGGACAAAGCTTCTTGATTAATTGCTTCTTTTCTACCTTTAATGATCAGCAAGACTAAAGAGTTGATGCTTCTGAAGTAGCATCTCCACAGTCTCTTCACAAAAGTCTGGATCCAAAAAGTGTTTGGTTCTATAAACAAGAAATACCATATTGTGTACTTAAAACAGGTAAAGACTCACACCTAAGGAGCCCAACCATTTTGTCATTGGTTCTACCCACCACAGGAAAATACCCAATTTGAATTATTAAATTAAGCAGTATAATCTGAGCTGCATGGGAAATGCTAGCTATGGTCATTGGGGAGCCCTTCCTGCAGATCAACATGATGATGCACATTGGCTATTGGAAAAAAAAAGAAACAGCATCCTAAAATATGGTGCAGAATCACAGGAGGATCAGATCAATGTGGGCAACACTGCAGAATTCCAAGCCAGAATTCCAGATTTCCAAGGAAAACTGTGATTGTGAGAAAAGTCTGAGATTGCTAGGGTGAGTTTCTTTCAGTTTGTCACCTCTGAATACTACAAAATTGGACCACTGCATGTAGTTATACAAATATGGAGTTGTTTGGGAATCAACTTCTTATTTTGCCCCCCTTGTAGATCAGATGATAGTACAACAGCAGGTCAGTATGTATTTGGTGATAAAACTGAAGGTGCAACCAGTGGTGGGATTCAAATATGGGAACAACCAGTTCTCTGTGTGGATGCTGCTTCTGGAAGTCCATTCTGGAAGTCCATTCTGGGCAACAAAAAATTAGCTACCATTTCTCCCGAAATGGTACGAATTGGATGAATCCCACCACTGGGTGCAACTATTGTCAGATGCTTGGATTACATGCTCAGCAGAATAACAAAAAGTTCCATTCCTTGTTTTTGCCTTGCTTTGCTAATTTGTTCTTGGTCCTAATATGGTGCAGTTTCTCAAATAAGCAGGGGCTAATCTATTTCCCAATTAGAAATTTGTATCTTCTCTCTTGCATCTCAGGTAGGTATTCTTTCACCAGGGCAGCTTCATACCCAGGCAATTTTCCAATCTTTGAAAACAGTGTGATAAAGCCAGAAGTACCTAGCAGTAATCAGCCAAGCACAGCAACTGGTGAAGTTTGACAGATTGTAGGCTGGACTGAAGCTGGGGAGGCCAAGTTCAAGCAATTGCTCAATGCAAGATATCTGGATGGTCAAGTTCCTCTCTTGGCCTTGGTTCCCCATGTGAAAGATGGAGCTGTAAACAGGACAATGTCTCTCATGTCTGCAGCATAATAAAGAAGAGGACTAGACTCAGAAAGCAATCTCTGCCTAAACCGGTGTAAGAGGGTATGATGAATACAACCCAGCCAGCCTTTCTACTAATCTGACCTTGTTGATATGAAAGAGTAAAGCAATATTTGTAAAATAAATCAGAAAGGCTCTCCTCTTCCAGAATGCTAAATGCCTATCAAAGAACCTGAACTATCAAAGGCAATAAAAGTGTTTAAATTCCAATAAAGCTCCAGGTGAAGATAGTTTCCCCACTGAGCTTTAAAATTCTTTCAAGCTCAATTGATTCCAATTCTTTTTCTTCAAAGGAGATATAGAGGTACTGCGAACAGTCCCTTTTTGCTTTCTGAAAATAAAGATGTTTTCCATTGCTTAGGGTGCCCAAATGGTCAAGCTAATCTTCCCCCCCCTTCGGTAAAGATCTGCCAGGATTATCTGTGCAATTATGTTTTTCCAGACATTGATCTAATAGACAATTGCATGAAATCTTCCAAGATAGATTGGCAATCTGGTTGGGTTATAAATTATAGTGTCCAGATTACCACATGAGGATCTGCCCAGGTTGTTTAGTGCTAAAGGACAAGACTTTCTCATGCCCATCCACCTGTGCTCTTCCCAGCTGCTTTAATTTGCTATTAGTTCTTCTCCTTCCATATGGCAGCATCACAATTTTGCTTATTAGACAACACAGAGGACATGGTGAATGACAAGACTGAAGAGAAATGAATGGCGGGATCACCAGTTGGCTTGTCAGTAATGTACGGAATTCAAAGATACAAGGCACGGTAAAATAAATCTACCATACCAGGAATGATGTTCTAATGGGAATAACTATTGATGGCAAGGTGGTAGATTGAGTCCACATCATGATTTTTTTCTCCAGCAGAAGATCAATTAACATAACACAACCTACCAAACACAGAGAAGGAAATTGCTTTAAATTCAGTTAGAAGTCATATTGACAGTGGTGCTACCAAGAACTGAGGGAGCTATGAACAAGACACTTTGGGTCATAGTATACACACCTAGTCTTTCCCCCTCCAATCCCAATTTCTACCAATATATAACAATAGATTAAGAAAGATCTCTTTTTTCCCCCTTGTTGCATACCACGTCATAGAAAAATGAACAGGTGTCCCAGATAGAATTGCAGATAAAGGCAGATTTGACAACAGGCTTGTTGAAGAATTTGGGCCATTGAACTTTGCCCCAGGATAGCAACCCTTATACTTGACTATCAAGTAGAAATGTAATGATCAAGTGGTGTCAGAGGGTTCCTAGCAGCCTGTCAATGAGAACTATTTGCTTGACCGCTAAATACACTAGAAATGAGGCCGGCTAATATGGGTGAGTTTTATTAATCCGCTTTGAAGACCACCAACACTTTTTAAAAACAGTGTTTGTTTTCTGCTGTTTGTGCTTGTGAGTGTCTGTCCTATTCCAGGCAACTGCTTATTACAATTATCAGAAAGGGGAGAGTGTAAAAAAGTAGCAATAGCAATAACAAGTCATATAAAATATAATGCATTATGAGGTCCATGCTAAACTCCAGATGCAGACACTTGCATTTCAAAGCGTATGACAATGCATATATGAGTTTTGTAACTCCAGACCCTTTCTCTGTTTTGTTTACAGCTCCATAAACCATGTTTTATTTCCTGTCACACAGGGGGATTTACAATATGAATCTGGCTGACTTTTGAAATGTTCTGCCATGAGCAGCAATCCTGGGTAAAATATTTTCAATAGCTAAAATGTCCTCTATCCCCGGGTGCTAATCCATCTCACCTTTGCGAATTCTACTGTTCAGATGATTTTTGTTTCATTGCAGAGAACACACAGCAACAAATTTTTCTAATGCAGAGCTTAGGATTTGGCCTTTCTTTTTTTTTTCTCTCTTGATTTTTCACTGCCTTTGAAAGTAAGGCAGATAACATTTGTAAGCAGGCATGGCTCTTTGCCCGATCCCAGTCCCCCAAGTATGCAGCTACTTCAAGTTTTCTCTTACAAATGATTCCAGTACATACTGGCAATAACACATTGAATAAGTAGTTTAAGCAAGCAATAAGCTACGTATGTCCAATAAAAAGCCAAATATTTCACTCAACATTTTCCAGGATCCTAATCAGCAAGGTACATTAATGCCTCCAAACTTTAAACTTTATTACAATACTGCTTGCCTAACATGGATTTCAAAGTATTTCCTTATGACCCAGTTACTTCTATAGAAAATATAGAAAATGTTGATCTATCATTATTATTATCTATCTATCTATCTATCTATCTATCTATCTATCTATCTATCTATCTATCTATCTATCTATCATATGTCTATCATCTAATTTGGATTTCACCACAATTGTATATAGACTCTTAGGAGCTCATCACATGAAAAACATTAATATTTTCAATTGAAAATACACAAGCTTACAATCCAAAATACACAGGCAGAAAAGTCTGTGGGTCTTGACTCTACTACCCAAAAATTGGAGGAAACCATCTCCTTCTCCCAGCATGATCAAAGTACACTCCTGAATATAATAACCCAGTGCCAAGTCAGAAATGTCTTTATAGTTAAATCCAGCACTTTAAATTGTATCTAGAAGTTGATAGGAAGGACCCTCAAAATAGGTGTATTATGTGTCCTTAATGAGCAGGTTAGATAACTTTTCCATATTTGGGGACAATGCCATAAAGCTCAAAAATTCTGGGAAATGGTTTATGCTAGAATTATATTATCTGCACTCAATTTAAGTGAAATTGAAGAATATTCTGAGTTCTTTAAAATGAAATAATATATAATATACACAATTATTATATACAATAATTTATGATATAATAGAAACCCATAAGTAATACTAAATTTATAAATCCCAGGTTTATCCCTCAGCTAAGCAATTCTGGAGGTGGAGGAAGAAAGAGAAGTTGCAGAACTATAAAACAAAAGCAACCCCTTTGTGAGTAAAATGTTGGAGTACATATTTTTTTGTTTGGGCTCACCTGGACTCCCTGGTGCTATGGGTATGTTCAGGTACAATTTCTTAATGAATATTCTGCAAAGTGTGTTGCCATCCATTGTGTACACCATTCTTTGGTATCTGTCCTGAAAATTGTAAATTAACTGTTGATGCACAAATAGTGCATCATCCCCCTTAGACTAATGTATGGATTGCTACCATATCTACTATACAGGCATTTTTATGCATAGTATCTATATTTCAATTATATGGGATACATAAGTAAGAATACATTCTTAGTAATATGGATTAAACTTATTATTTGGTGGTTTTATTATTTTATTTTGGTAGTTTATGCTATACCATGCTTCTTGATATAGGTAATTCTTGACTTATGACCAATTGCTTAACAACTGTTCAAAATTATGATGGACTTTTGAAAATCTTCTTATAATCCATCTTCAAAATTATGACTGCTACGCCCCTCCCCACAATCACATAATCACATTTTGCACCCCTAGTAACACATTTGCAATTATAAGCAGTTGCAGAATCCCACTGTCACATAACTGAAATTTTTGTGTTTATTGCTGGTTTCTGGCAAGAAAATGGCTACTCAGAATGATGGATTTGCTTAATGTCTGTGGTGACTCTCTTTATGACCATCATAAAAATGGTAGTAAAAAATCAGGTCTTTTCACAAGGTGGTTTGAATTACAGCTGCAATGATTCATGACTCAAATTCAGGTTCAAATTGTGGTCACAAGGACTATCTGCACTCAATTTAAGTGAAATTGAAGAATATTCTGAGTTCTTTAAAATGAAATAATATATAATATACACAATTATTATATACAATAATTTATGATATAATAGAAACCCATAAGTAATACTAAATTTATAAATCCCAGGTTTATGCATTTGTATTTTATTTTTTTATTATTTTATTATCTACTTTTAATATTTATCTCCAGTGGTGGGATTCAGCTGCCACAAAGAAGAGGGGGTCAAATTATTCTCCAAAGCCTCAGAGGGCAGGACAAGAAACAATGGTTTCTGACCAAAGAGAGAAGCAACCTGGAATTAAGGAGAAACTTCCTAACAGTGAGGACAATTAACCAGTACAACAGCTTGCCTCCAGAAATTGTGGGTGCTCCATCACTGGAGGTTTTTAAGAAGAGACTGGACAGTCACTTGTCTGAGATGGTATAGGTTCTCCTCCTTGAGCAGGGGGCTGGACTAGAAGACTTCCAAGGTCCCTTCCAGATTCTATTCTATTCTATTCTATTCTATTCTATTCTATTCTATTCTATTCTATTCTATTCTATTCTATTCTATTCTATTCTATTCTATTCTATTCTATTCTATTCTATTCTATTCTATTCTATTCTATTCTATTCTATTCTATTCTATTCTATTCTATTCATCTGACTAGTACTGGTGATGTTACGTAGTTTGGTATTGAAACATCTGCCAGAAAGCAACCAAGCTCAGAAAGCACCAAGGATCCCTCATTTCAACCATGAGCTACAAATATCTTCCTTTATTGCTATCTATGTATCTATCTATCATCTATCTATCTATCTATCTATCTATCTATCTATCTATCTATCTATCTATCTATCTATCTATCTATCTATCATATATCTATCTATCTATCATCTGTCTGTCTGTCTCTAGCTAGCTATAATCTATCTATCTATCTATCTATCTATCTATCTATCTATCTATCTATCTATCTATCTATCTATCTATCTATCTATCTATCTATCTATCTATCATCTTCTTTAAAAAGTCCAATAAAAATGAAAATGTTGTTGTTTTAACCATTTATTTCTGTCCGACTCTTGGTGAGTTTTTAGGCAAGTATTCTCCATGCTACCCTGTCAAGCACAGCTTCTTTCAATTGTTGTATGTTCAGTTTTGTATGAGATTTGATGTTATCAAGCCAGCACATTCTTGGCTTGCTCCTTCTTCTTGTTCCACTAGCCATTCCTAGCATCATTGCCTTCTCGAATGAATTTAAAAATTAAAAATGAAAATACTAAATGCATTTATCTCAGTGGCAAGCCATTTGTAACTTCAAAAGCTTAGTTGGACTTTGAATTGTAGTTCTTGGATATGTAGGTTAGTGGAAGCACTTAACTCTTTTTTCCTGGATAGTTTTGAAAAAAAAATGCTCTTCAAAATACAGTGTTAACTCAGTTGATGATAGCAATATCATAGCTATTGTAGAAGGGTGGCTGGTATTTACCAAGATTAAACCTTCTCTGTACATGCACTACTGATCCTATACAAAATTACTTATCAATAAAGCCATGAATGAACTTAAATTGTAGGCAATATTTAGTGACATAGGTAGTTATAGCTTGTGTTATTTTGTTACACAAAAGAAAATCCAACTATGCCACTGCTAATAAAGGAGTTGGAAAGAATTTCAGATGTTGTGTTTTGCATGGTTTCCCTATTCTTTTTTCTAACCCAATATTAGTTTACAAAAAAATAATATGGAGGAAGTCAAGACTCTGTATGTATGTTGGTCAGCACGATCAGTCTCCAAAAACTGAATAGAATGGGGCTAGATTTGGTATACTGGGAGAAATGAGCAAAAGAAAAACCGAGTTTGTAAATGAGCGAAATCCAACCAGGGTTTCAGGGGGAAAAATTCCTTAAAAATATCTCCATTCACCTCTATGGGCAACTTTTTTCAACCTTGACACCTTTAAGATCTGTGGATTGCTACTCCCAAAATTTTACAGCCAGTATTCCCAGTTCCCATTCTTCCATCCTCCTGGTCACCTGATCCAAAGGAGAGGAAATAGATCCCACTCTATATCTCTAAGCACACCTTCACACAAACATACAGCTGCTTCTGGTAAAACCATTGGAAATGATTCCAAAAGCCCTGTGCTGCATACTTTTTCTACCTTATTTATGCAGCACACACACACACACACACACACAGAGAGAGAGAGAGAGAGAGAGAGAGAGAGAGAGAGAGAGAGAGAGAGAGAGAGAGAGAGAGAGAGAGAAAGTGACTTGATGCAACAGTATATCTGCTGGTTCATTATATCAATTAACAAGTTATTTCAAAACTGATGTATGTAGATTGTAGGATATTAGCTATGCCTTATACTGTAATCACTGATGTTCAACACACTGTGTGTACTGTTGTAACAGCCAGTGAATCATCATACAAGCTATCGTAGCAGATATCCTTTTTGTTACTTTAAATAATTAGGAGGGGGAAAAAGAAGATAGAATCATTAAAGATGAAAGCCCATCGTAATTTTACAAAGAAAGAGCTGCACACTTTATTATTTATTTATTCATTTATCCGCTTATTTATTTGACATCCACTTTTATTCTTTTCATAAACAACTCAAGGCCACAAACATATCTAATATTCCTTTCTCCTCCTAGTTTCCCCACAACAACAATCTTGTAAGGTGGCTTGGCCAGTGAGAGAATGATTGGTCAGTCACCCAGCTGGCTTGCTTGCCCAGGGCAGGACATACTCTCCTAGTTTCTAGCTTGGTGCCTTTACCCCTCACTCTTCCAACCTAGTCACTGATATGAAGTTACTTTTTTTAAGTCTGGCAGCCAAACCTACAAAAAAAGCCTGCACAGATTCCAATAACATATCAGTCATTGAGGGATAAGATATTACTTAAAATATTTTTATCTGTGAGAAATACATTGCTAGATTCTATTTAGCTTTTCAAGGAAGTACAGACCTATTTTTTATGCTGCTTAACACACATACTATACTTTAATTGGGTTATTGTGATGGGTCAGGCAACTGTTGGTTTGGTGAAGCTTCTAGTTCATATTTTGAATGTTGATGTTCTCTTGCAAAGAGGGAGCAACACATATGATGCAGTGAAAGAATATGGCAAAAGTCATAATTAGAATAATCTGAATATAAGTAGTCCTTGACTAAAAGCCATTCATTTAGTGACTACTCAAAGTTGCAGTGGCACTGAAAAAAGTGATTTATGACTCATCCTTGCACTTACAACCACAGGGACATTACCATAGTCACATGATCAAATTTTGAGTAATTCACAACCTTTGCAGTGTCCTGGGATCATGTGATTGTAATTAGTGATCTTCCCTGCTGGCTTCTGATAATGGGGGAAGCTGGAGTTCCTTAATGACTGAGTGATTCACTTAACAACTATAGTAAAAAAAAAGGTTGTAAAATCAGGTAAGTCCCGTTTAATAACCACCTTGCTTAGCAATGGAAATTCTGGATCCAGTTGGAATTTGTTTGTCAAGGATTACCTCTCCAATCAATACTAAACAGTAGGATTATACATAATATACAGTACATATATGATTTACTTTTGACCAGAGCTAGTACTTCAGATAATAACCTGCTTCAATTTTGTGTCAGACCATAAGGTTAAAAAAAACACAAAAATGTATTTCTTAATGACTGGCATCAGAAACCCCAGCAATAGAATGCAACATTTTTAAAAGGACAGAAAAACATCCTTTGAAAGAGGCTTCCCTCCCTCAGTTTCTGACAAGTAGGTGCATAAATTTTGGAGCCTATCCCTTTTGCATGCATTTTTTTTTTAAAAAGTATCCACCTATAGGGGTTTTGTTTGCTTTGAAATAGAATAGAATGGATGATATGCATAAAACATGACAGAATCTTTGAATTTTGTAGTGAATTAAATGATATTTTCAGGGGTTCTCTTTTTCCCAGAGTTCCGTGTTTGCAGAGCTTTTAAAGAATCATACCCTGTGATTAGAAGGCTGACCTCTCAATCTTTCAGTTCCGTTCTTTTTCCTCCTGTCCTCCCCCCTTTGAGAAATGAAGCTGAAAATAGTGATTTATGGAATCAGGATATTTAGCTTTCAACAGAGGCCTGAAACTGCAAATCATTCACAAGATGTTATGAAGCCCCCAATCACAGGGATCTTGCTTCATCTGCAGCATCCAGAGATATGTTTCAATTCTGAATCCAAATGAATCTCAGTAAACAGTTCATGTGTTCAGTTTGTGTGTGTGGATGTGTGTGTGAGAAAGAGAGTGGTGGGATTCAAATATATGAACAATGGTTTTCTGTGTGGATGCTGGTTTTGAAAATCCATTCTGGGCCTGTGCAACCAAGGTTTAGCTACCGGTTCTGCTGAACTGGTGCGGACTGGCTGAATCCCACCGCTGGTTTGTGTGTGTGTGTGTGTGTGTGTGTGTGTGTGTGTGTGTGAGAGAGAGAGAGAGAGAGAGAGAGAGAGAGAGAGAGAGAGAGAGAGAGAGAGAGAGAGAGAGAGAGAGAGAGAGAGAGATGTTGAAGGGAAGGGGACAGGATATAAAGGCAGAGTGCAGGACAGACTGAATATTTCATTAAAGAAGGCTTGGACTGGAAATGGAGAACAACAGTCCATTCTTTGTAGAATCAGATATTTGCTTGTAGAAGAGTGAATTTTATTCCTAATAATAAAATACTGGTAAACAAGAAACAGTAAACAAGTTTCCTCAGGTTTCAAACATTTCATCAAAGAAAAAAAAATGCTTTGAAATTTCTTACACATTTTTAAATGTAAAATTCAACACACCCTTCCTTAGAGCAAGTTTGCTGACCCAGCTATGGCCTTTTCCTACTTTTTATACTCTGGGGCCTTTTGGTTATTAGAGAGCTTTTAATGAACAGAACAGAAAGCGAATACTGTAGAACTTGGAACCTGGCGCACTTCAGACTGCAGAAAAGACCCATTCTTCAGAAGCAACCCTGTCCTCTGAAATGAGATGTAAATGTACCCACCAATTTTAGAAATGCTTCAAGCCATCATAAGAAAAATGTGTTTTGAACTTTCACTGATAACAAATTCTTCATTTTTTTAAATTAAAGAGTCCACCCTATTTTTGCAAAACATTTCTTTACCTTCTGTTTCTTGATAAGATTGAGGCAAATTCTTTCTCTCTTACTTGAAACTAGTTTAAATGTTGCCCTAGGCCACAATGGGGTTCCTTTCTTTGTGGCAGAACATGTCTTAGATGAACCAATGTTTCATCCAGCTGTGATTTGCTGCAGGAAATGTTAATCAAGTAGCTGAACTTGTTCCCAAACAGATGCCATCCAGATAACTGATAAAAGAACAGCCACTTGGCCATATTCTCTCAGCCTTCTGTGATTTGAGGTATAACACAAAAGGAAAGCAGAATATGTGGATGAAAGGTTTAAAATTTGCACTAAATTACAATTTGAAATATTTTTATAAGATGTTGCAGTGTTGGTATTTAACACCAGGTAAGTGATCAAGAATGTATAAAGGTACATCAAGTGAATGTTGGAAATGCAGGACTTCTGGGTTTTGTGCCGTAGCGCATCACTGCAGGATTGCAAAGTTCTGCATCCCATGTCTGTTTTTGCCCTGCCAGGGGGCCCTAAATGTGTCTGAAGATGCTCCGGAGAGGCAACAAAGGAAGAAGAGCACCCCGTTGATCACGGAACAGCGGTGGTCATTCCAGTTTGATCCAGGGAAGCCCTCTGACCTGACAGGATTACTCGAAAGGGGGAAACAATATGGATATGACATATTCATCAAAAAATGATAGAAAACCACACTTAATGCCTACTCCTGAAGGACTCAGCCTGAAAGATCAAAGAGCTCTAGAAGCAACATTCCAAGGTAAGACAAATACTTTCCATGAGGAAATTTATGCAATGTTATGACAGATACAAATCATAATAGCCTTAAACCATGAGGAGATTAAACACACCAAACATCGAGAATTGATTTATTAAAGCAACAATTTAATGATTATAAAGGGGATATTTCTTTTGAAAAACTGATAATTAGATGGTCTCCCTGGACTCAAACAATATGTGTAGGAAGAAAGGGAGACACATTTGAGAATTTAAAGGCACTGATATGGAAGCCTGTTTGGCACAAAAAGAAGGCTAGAGTTAGATTTTAAAAAATGGGTTTTTGTTTTTATTTTTTTCCCTACTTGCTGGGATTTCTAATGATAGAACTTAAACTTTTCTTTAAGTATACCAAGGGAAATCTTCAAAAGATATAAACTGATTTTATATTTAGATTTTATATTTCTAGCTATTAGAACATAACTCTGAATTATATCATAGAATTTGGAATGATATAACAAAAGATATTTTTTCAATAATTGATGAACTATTAAGATGATAAACAGAATATATTTGTATAAAATAAGAATGCACTGTTTGTATTTTAGATATGATAATTATTATATAATCAAATAGGGGAAATGTGGGTTACCAGAAAATTAAGTTTTCTAGATACTATAGACTATTTTGGAACACTGTATTGCAATTAGGTAAAATTTAAAAACAGTACTTGGATATGTATAAGTGAAAATATATTGAAATTTGTTCTAATTGATTGTGTCATGATTAGAAATTTATTAATTTGATTATGTTATCGTAATTAAGGGAACTGGAGAGGGAACTCTTATTGATGTAATCTGAGCTGATTACAAAAGATTTTGTTATTTGTTATTGTTAACTTTTCATCACCCAACCACCACATTGCTTCATAAATATTGTAAAAAATCAAATAAAATTATATATATATATATATATATATATATGTGTGTGTGTGTGTGTGTGTGTGTTTTAAATATGGGACAAATCTTTATTTCCTGTTTCGGCCTAACCGAAGGCCATCGACAGGCAGTAGTCACAACAGTGACAGCTCATATTTGTGTTAGCAATCTAAAATTTACACACACACACACACACACACACATATATGAGACTTTTTATCATTTGTGGTAGACATGTGATAAAGTCAAATATTGGAATAGGATTCATATTTTAATACAGAACATTCTTAAAGTGAATATAAAGCCAAAATCAGAAAATGTTCTTTTGGGTTTAATAGAAAAAGACTTGAATTATTTTTTTTTTTTTGAACTTTGATGTTAGATATGTTGATGGCAGCAAGATTACTTTATGCAGAAAAATGGAAGGACACTTTGATCTCCACAATAGACAAATGGCTGCAAAAATTGATGGAGTTAGCAGAGATGGCTAAATTGACTGTTCTGATAAAAGAAAAAAAAACATAAGTACTTTTGTTTCTAGTAAACTTTGTGCTTAAGGCGGAAAAAATGAAACTTTGACTTTGGGTTTTGCTGATTAGATAGATTTGTTGATATAGAAATCGCTAGTTTATACCACTACGTAAAGTAAAATTTGAGGTTTGATGTTATTATCTTATTTCATTGCACCGAAGGGAGTCGGAAGTCAACACTTCTTCTTTTTGCCTTTTTTTCTGCACTCTTCCCTTCGCTTTCCCCACCCCTATCTTTCCTACTATTTGTTTTTATAGTTTTTGTATTTTATACTATAAACAAATAAAAAAGAGCAATGACAAAAAAGGAAAGCAGAATACAGTAAGAATAGAGGCTTGGCTATCTCTTCAAGCTAAGAGCAGGGAGGACAGTAGAAATGCAAACTATGATTCCAACTTCCTTGTATCTTTCCCCTTGTATTGTAGTTTAATATTTGCTTTGCATTTGGATTTCCATGGATAGGGACTCTATTATGTCAATTTTTCAAGAAATTTAGTAGTGGATGAAATTAGAGCTTTTGTCATTAAGGAGGAATAGTTCAGGAGCTGTCAAAGTGCTAATAGCAACTAAATTCAGTTACCTATTTCTATATTACCCATGATAATTTCCAGTAAAATATTAGAGGAAACAATGGGAGATAATATTGTATAAATGCTTTCACGATATAATTATTCCCACGATTCCTTAAAAACAAAACCTGTAGTTCTCTCTGAAGAATAAGGCAAAAAAAGAGGAAAAGTCACTGTTCTTTGTAAGATTTATAATCAGGAAAGGAACCAGTCATCTGATGCAGGCTCATCATTCAGGCAGCCTAAATTTCAGTCTTCATTAACTTCTTGTCAATCAAGAAATTCTTTCTTTGAAGTGAAAACATTGCTCATCTTCTGGGTCATATCCAATGTTATATGAACTGACTGCCATTTCCAAAATGGAATTTCCCTTTGATTGCCTCATTTACCCTCTCACTTGGCAAGCCTATATCAGAAGGTCCATCAGACCTCCAGAACATATTTATATGCACTGGGCAGAACTTAGAGAGGAGACAAGAGGAATGTGTTCCATTGACAGATTCCATTTACTGGAAGTTTGTAACTGGATGCAACTTGTCACCTTCTATCTCTATCATACAAACACAGTTCCTACAATCTTCCCATAAATGGAAAGAATTTGTAAGGAAATAATCTCTCTCTCTCTCTCTCTCTCTCTCTCTCTCTCTCTCTCTCTCTCTCTCTCTCTCTCTCTCTCTCTCTCTCTCTCTCTCTCTCTCTCTCTCTGTGTGTGTGTGTGTGTGTGTGTGTGTGTGTGTGTGTGTGTCCTTACTCCAAAAAAACCTGATGTACGTATGATGATACAGTGAGAAAACTTGGTTTGGAGTCATCTCAACATGGAGAAAACATGGGAGCATTTTTATCATTGCTAATGCCAGAGAGAGCTTCATCATGTGACTCTAGGGGAAATTTTAATGAAGGTGGCATGGGATATCCACACATTCCAATTTATATGTGACTGTAAGCCTGTCCAACCTCTGATGAATGCATTTCAATATCATAATACTACCTTTATAGAGATCCTCTTACTATTCCTCTGTAAAGAGGCCAATAGAGTTTGCTTAACTTATACAAGGTGGAGCTCACCTCTGCTGTTGCTGCTGGGAAGATCAGTGATAATGTTCTCCAGTGATAGGATTACCAGATAACTAAACAGACAAAGGAAGATAGAGGCAATTGGAAAGGAGGACAAATGGAGAAAAGGAGGACACACTAAGTGTCTTAACTTACTTGGCACCTGTAACACAAATTACAATGAAAAATTGCAAAAAAAAGTAGTTAGGCCTACTTGCATATGAAATTATTTTTTTCAGCATCATAAAGACTGGTTTTTCAATCACAGGAATGTGCTAGAGCCAGTTCTCAGACAAAGGTCTTCAGAGTGTAACTGATTAAGGTCTTGTCAATTTCATTTAGCAGCTCCAGCCTGCAGAAGGGCATTAAATCACTAATCAAGGTAACAGAGCAAACCTTGCTAACTTGAAGTTAACATTTTTTAAGGAAATGTTATGCCAAAGAAAAGCTCAGGAAGACATATTCAGAAATCCAGGCAATATTTAATTTTAAGATTATGCCTGCTAGACACAGGACATGGAGACACAAAGAAGAATGGGTCATCCTTTTACTATATGCCTGGTAATCCTATGCAATGGGTAAATAATCTCTACTTGACAAGTAGAAGGGACTAGGCAGACAACAAAATAGCATAAGAATCTCCTGTCACTGCCCAATATACAAGAGACAGATGGGCAGCAGATAGGTTACTTGCAGAAATAGTCCTCTTATGGAAGATGTTCCATGAAGTTGATAAAAAAATATTTCCTGTTGGGGAGGTTTTGTTTTTCTAGCGGGCAAAGCAGAAATGGGTATGAAAACATTGAACTCTATGGACAGATAGGAGTAAAAGTTTTGGCCCTGCAGATTTCCTGACTTTTGTCCTCCTCCATACAAGTTTGAATGTTTGCATAAAAGGGTTTTCCAAGGGAAAAACACTCATCCCACTTGGATTGATCCAGATTATCCTGACCTTAAGAGGGAGGCTCAGGATGTGTTTTCAACAGGATGTCTCAAGGAATGTCATCAACAAATAGCAAAAAGATATCGCAAAGCTGTGTGGATAAGTCTTAAGTCAAATGAATTCTACTGTAAATTAATTTTTCTACTTCCAAAGTATTCCATAGCTTTTCACTAGTGGAAGTAAACATAGTCTATAGAAAGTTCTTCAAAGCAATTGTTTCAACAGTCCCACCATCAAAGAACAGTGAACATTAAGTGAACATTAAGCTTTGGTGTGATGCCATAGTAGAGTGTGAACCCTACTCTTTTATTCATATGATCATGCTGTCCCTTCCTCAGGGATGGAACTTATGAACAGTCTGCTGACACATAGTTTCAACTGGACCAATGATTAGAAATGGTGGAGTGGTAGTTGAAGGACATTTTGAGGGCCATAAGCCTCCCATTCTGTGCATTTTCTAATGAACAAAGAGAAATTAATGCCTTTGAAATACAGAATATTGATTGATTAAGATGAGAACTATACAGTGAGGGATCAATGGTTTCAGATCTCTCTACAACCGTAAATTTACTGGGTGGTCCTAGTAATGGTGATGTGTTTCCAATTTTTTTTAAAATGATTGCAGCTTGATATGGAGATGTTACCAGAGAAGATTTACAAGTCAAGGCAGGAATAAACTTGACCTGTTAGCTTTTCCAAGAGCTTGCTATTATCAGGTCAGATTGTTTTTCTTCTCTTCCAATGTGGCCAATTGGTAGTTATACAAGACTACCATATACTATTGTTTCAGTGATTCTTGAGGTAATAGACAGAGCTTTAAAGTCTCTAAAGTGGTAAATTTCCTCTTATTTCAAAATTCAGACCTGAATGCTATTGATTCTGTGTCCAAATGGCATCACCCAAAAGAAAAAGGAGAAATCTGAATCTTAGAATTTGCTAAAACAGAGCAACCCTTCTTTTGACGGGGAGGGACATGGGAGGATCTTACAACAGGGAACCCTTAAACAGTACTGTTTCAAACGACTGTGAAAATGCTGAGTGATTAAGAGAAGGAAAAGCAAAGCAAATGGGAGAACAACTGGACCACAGCATCAGGAATTGAACATAGAATGTCGAATACAGTAATAGAGTTGGAAGGAATCCTGGAGGTCTTCTAGTCCAACCCCCTGCTTGAGAGGAGACCCTATACCATTTCAGACAAGTCTCTTTTTAAAAATCTCCAGTGATGTTTTTAACAGAGCAAACTCTATTAGTCAATCTACTGCATTCCTCCCCACCCCAACTCCCTCCATTCTTTAAGATCTTGGGATAAATTCCCTTTGTTTTCTTAGCAGCTGCATTTTGGCTACATAGAGGTTGGCATTCCCTGCTGGAATAAACGTTAAGGAGGAATAGTGCACTGCAGAGAAAATAACATGTACTTTCCATGTTTTCCTTTTATTGATTTCTTTGATGTTAATAGCTCACTCTGGGAATCAAACCAGCATTCCTTCACTGGAAATCTTGTGTACATGGAGTGCAAGTAGAACATAAAGGCCTTTAGTCTAACCTTAAGTTATGTAAAAAGAATATAATGCTTTGGAAAGGGAGGTACGGTCTAGATAATAGTGTCAGCAAATGCTAGAGTTATGAAAGAGAATGAGTTAATATCTTTTTCCAGATCTAATTCACAAGTTCAAATAGAATAGCAAGATCAAAGACAATGCTTTACATTCTGAAGCTTTGAAGTGGCCAAGTTTCTCACGAAGTTGAAGAAGTCACGGTAACTCCATCGGCTAGCATGGGAAAACTAATAATAGCTGTTACATTTCCAGTGCAGGAAAGGCTGAAAACAATTTAGTGAGTGCTTGCAAAATCTGTTGTGTTTGATCAGGCTAATAGCTTGGATGACATGGAGATGATAGATTAGTATAGCACCATATTAGCTACTTCCACACCTGCTGCTCTTCGGCACATATTTGGTGCCATGATCATCAACAAGAACAAGATTGTTTAATAGATAACCTCCTAAAAACTCCTTCCTGTGGTTCCTGAGCTATTTCTGCCTCTCTTTAATTGTTTGCTGAAAAATTAATTACATATAATGATGGTTCATAACATAGTTAAGTTTTGTCTATAAGGTGACCAGTTATGTCTTACCATAAAATAGATAATGCATCACTGAAGAGAGCATGGGAAAGAACAGGGGACAAGTTTGTTGTCAGGCTTAACTGATAAGAGGCAAAAAGATATGCTGTTTTGCAAGGAAGGGGAGCTGAAGGCTCATGAGGACAAAGGGGGGATGCAGAGAGCAAAGGTAAGAGCCTACATAATTCAGACCACATATTCAAACTTCTTTTTCGATGAACTCTGGAACCTTCACCATTGCTAAAAATAAACAGCATGGTTTTTGCTACCTTCCACTGGGAGGTGAGAAAGAAAGATGAATGCAGTGTGATTTGAGGACTCTTTGGAAAAGGTTGTTGGCATGTATGAGCAAACTCTGTACAAGTAGGCAGACATATACAAGCTATATTTTCTCCCAATATGGCAAAGTCCTCTACCCTTTTATTGCCATCTATACAGAGACTTTGTTGGCACAGTGTGAGAAGTATGGGGACAAAAACTCCTGGCATGTGAACAAAGGAAAACAAGCCATGACATCTATTACACATTATTTACATGTTCAGAGTATTGGAAAATTACCTTGAGTAATTTCCACTTTAGTTTGCACCCAGCACATTCCCAATCAGCCCCTGAATCTGCATCAGAATAAGAACACACATCACTCAGTTCAACTAGTGAAAAATATAGTTTGTTTATTAAACATTACCAAACAACAAAAATGGTTAACTGACAAAATTCAGATAAAGGGCAGGCATAAGCAGAAAGAAAGAAAAAGACATGGACAAACAGACTAATATTATCCTCAAAACCATATATCAAAAGGCACAGAACTTTCTAGAGCCACTGGGAACAATGCTGGGGATTATTATCATTGACCATCCCAAAGAAAGTGGTCCAACTTAAACCCTTTGATTACATAAGGAAGCTGTAGTTTTTCTATCTTGGCACTGTATTCATTAACACTGTAGAGATGTTACATAAAGTAGTTGTGTTCTGATTTAAATGGAAATTATGAGACTATTGAGAAGCCATATTCTTCAACGTGTCTAAAAATATTTGGTCTTTTTTTTTTAGTTTCAATCCTATGCAAATTAAAAATGTTCTTCAGGCAAAGAGAGGAGGATACTAGGGCAGAAGGGAAAAAAAAAACTCTTGGAATACTAGCACTGTAGGAAGCATAGATAATTAAAATATTGGTTTCCCTGAAAGAGCTTTAAAATATTCCCATTAGGAAGTAGAGATGGAAGACTGACTTAATTATACTAGGATGTATAGGGAAAAACAAAATGAAAAAGCCCATAAATATCCAGCTATTTTTTTTCTGAAAAGCAACTCCACACTTTTGGTTATATTATACATATGAGACATAATGCTTACAATGACTTTCATCGCTTCCATTTCAGAGGTATCATTTTCACCTTGTATAGTCTTTGGAATTAGCCAACTGAATTGAACACATTGATCAGAAGCTATGTAATTTTTATACTCATACTTTTACATTACCACCACCATCATCATCATCATCATCATCATCATCATCATCATCATCATCATCATCATCATCATTATTATTATTATTATTATTATTATTATTATTATTATTATTATTATTATTATTATTATTATTATTATTATTATTATTCTCCTTTTATACAAGAAGCCTAAACATAACTTTATTGTTTAAACATGTATCAATCAATTCTTAGTGTTAATCCTTTTCTGTGATTATTTCTGATTCTCACTTTTCTGATCATTTAAAGAACAAATGTGTGCTAATGTTAGGGTTTTTTTATTGAAATAGAATATCAGCTTTTTAATAATTCTGAGATTCCCCAGAATGCACAGTGTAAAATTATCTCCAGTCCTCAAGAGTTTATTACTGTGAACACAGTTACACAGCAAATAATTATCCACAAGAAGCAGCTTAAAACAGGTATGGAAAAGTATTTTATCATTTGAGCTAAAATCAATCAATCAATCTTGATTTTAAGTAAAGGAGGAGATGTTTTAGTAGTTATTAGTGTAACTGCTCAGTTTTCCAATAGAATTTTAGTACTGTTACTCTGTAGTATGCATATTTGCATATTAGATTTCCATTTTCTTAATCATTCCAATCTCTGTTCCAAACACTGGCTTCCAATTTAATTATTGTTTTTAAATCTTTGATCACTGAAACAGGCTACAGCAGATATCTGGCATGGCCTAGATTCAATTTTTATGTCTCACTGTGTTTACCCTCAATACTGACATAGTCATTAACTAAATAGTTATGATCATCATTTAAAAGTGGATTTGAAAGTTTTTTGAAGATAATCCCCTAAGATGGATCCATCTAACTGACCCACTGCTCTTTCAGGGACAGCTGTTTTTAATAGTGGTTGACAGCCACTCTAAATGGTTGGAAGTAATTCCGATATCAACTATGACTACTGCTAGGACCATCCAGGTGCTTAGAAATCTATTTGCTACACACGGGCTGCTGGACGTCATAGTCTCGGACAACGGGGCCCAGTTCACAGCGGCAGAATTTCAGGCCTTCTTCTCATAAGGCATGCAACGTTGGCTCCCTTTCACCCCTTGACTAATGGGCAGGCCGAACACATGGTGCATATGACAAAAGAGTCACTCAAGCACATTGTATCTGGGGATTGGCACCATAGGCTGGCTGATTTCTTGCTTTGCCAGCACACTACACCTTGCACAGCAATGGGCAAGAGCCCAGCAGAGCTTCGCTGGGGGAAAAGGTTAATCATGAAACTGGACAGGTTGCATCCTGACTGGGTAGCAGCAGACACCGCATGCCCAAAGGCACCAAGGGGGTTGCAAGTGGGTGTTGGGGTGTGGGCCCAGAACTATGGGCATGGGAACTTGTGGGTGCCAGGTAAAATTGTCAAAATCTCAGGACCTCTTTCCTATGAGGTGGCTCTGGATGGGGGGGCGAGTCGTTTGCTGCCATATTGATCAGCTGCGGAAGCTGCCATATTGATCAGCTGCAGAACGGCTCCTAAGCGAAGACCTCACAGTGGGTCCGCAACTAGAGCCGGCAACCGGCAGCCTAAAAGAGCAATTCATACGTTCTGAGGACTCATTCAGTCAGTACAACGGGAAGGTGGTCGTAGATGGACAAACTCCGGGAGTGCAACATGGGTCTCCAAACGGGGAAGGTCAACCCAAACATGGTGGCAGCTTTGCTGACACAGCTATCTCATTGGACTTTGGTTTGGGCCAACCAGGAATGGCCACCCAAAGGGACTCAAGTCAATCCGACTCACGTGAACCCAAGAGTCCTGGTCTACCCAGCCCGGCGGGCAAGCTGGTAGATCAGGAGTTGCCTAGATCTCCCAGGCGTTCTGAACAGTTGCATAGACCACCACAATATTTACAAGATTATATTCTTAAATAGTATATGTACATTCTAGGGAGGAGGGGTGTAATGTATTGGGATTTTTACTTGAACTGTTTCATGTGTCTCTTTGAATGCTGCTTAAGGTTGCTCAATAGTGTGTCTGGGTAACAGTCACTGACTAAGCCAGACTTGTTGTCTCCAAGAAGATCATTGGATGATTTGGGGTGGGAATGGGTTCCTTTAAACCTATTGGCCACCGCCTAGTGGCCAACCATATAAGTAGCTGCGCAGCAGCCTCTGTTTCAGTTCTGTTCCTGTTTGCCTGAATAAAGCATGTTCCTGTGTACAATGTTCCATCTCACTTACTGCCTGCAAAGAACCGGCTACACAACAATAGAGATCTTAAATCCATTCATAGCCTGTTTGTAATCCACTTCTATTTGACTGTAATCCATGTGCATTTTATTATTATTTTTAATCCGTGTTTAAGCAGTTGGCCCAAAATCAGGAATTCAAGAATCATATTATTGCTTCCTGTTGGGGATAACTTTGGAGTGGCACTTAGGTTAACTGCTTTATTATCCTTTCTGAAAACTGTAGGAGAGGAAGAATCTGAATTACTCTATACACATATCAAAATTAAAAAAAAAACAGTTTTGCTTGGCTGCAAGACTGAGTTTATTAAGAACATGGGATTCAGAGATCTTTTTCAAGCTAAGCACTTATGAGTCTGGTTACTGTCTGGCTGGAGATGATATAGGAAACTTCCTGCCATTGCCTTATTTAATGGAAGAAGGGCAATTCATACATGAATCAAATAACTAAGGAGTTAAACAGTTGAATGATGATAGCATATTCTGAAATCCTATTGATTTTAGCTTGTCTTGTATCCAAATATCCAGAATAATGTCACGTTAATTTTAAGACTTCTTTGTTATGGCATCAGAAGATGTTGTGCAACGACTCTGGAACAAAGTCACTATCCTGCTTGCATAACAGGTTGTCATCTAAGTAGGTCTTGAAAACTGTTCTGGCATAAGACAACCAAATGTGAAAATAGAAGATTGTTAAAAAAAAAAAAAAGATGTGGGAACAAATGTATTCATGTATGGTGAAAGAGCCAAAATGAATGAAGTCAAGGAAACAACATCTGGCACAGCTGAACCAAAAATGATTGGAGAAACATAATTTCTGTTCTGGGCTAAAAATATTGTTTCAGTGTTGTCTAAAATCCTAGCTTCCAGATAATCAAAGCAGGCAAATGTTCTTTCGAAACAGTATCTTTTAATTGTAATGATGTAGATATTCTTCCTGTCTGCAAGGAAAGATCTAAATTTTCATACGTAGTATGAACAATATAGTTGGAGAAGGAAATCCATGAAGGAAAAAAAGAAGGGATAGATGCTTATTATTTACACAATCTGTTCCAGCTGCAATAAGGCCATCAAATATGCTCTATATCCAATTTTGTTTTGTAGAAGGCAACAATGTTAGTTGTTATAGAAGCTGATTGAGAATGTGAAAGTGCAGATGTATTTTGAGAACTTACGCATGAAATATTTGCAAACATATGTTGCATTTTTTTACAACTTAATAAAAAAAAAACTATACAATATTGTTGCAAAACATTTTCAGAGAAATAGTCATGTTAGCCTGTTTCAGCAAAACAATTTCGTGGTACCTGAAAGATAAAACATACACTGTATATTGGGTTTGATGGACTTTATTATCCAAAATGAAACAATAATATAGAACATATACTGATTAGTTTGCCAATGCAAGAAGCGTATGTGTTGCACATTCAGCAACTTTTTGTGAATGGACATTATCAAAAAATAACAATTACATTCTTATTTTTCTGCACTTAATTTCCTTTATATTACAATGTTTACCTCTCTCTTTCTCCTGTATACAGCAATGAAGAGAGAGGGGTGGGGGAGAAATACATACTGAGATACATATACTACTCACAAAAACACTCAATGCATCCAATAAAATAAGTTGCTACCAAAACAATATTTATTTATGCTATTGATAGACTCTCAATAGTTTGCAATTGTCCTATGGGGTCCTTGGTGCTCACTGAGCTTGGTTGTTTTCTTGCAAACATTTCATTACCAAAGTAGGTAACATTATCAGTACTAACACTGACTTGCACTGATGATGTCACCTAATTTGATAATGAAACCTCTGCAAGAAAACAACCAAGCTCAGAAAGCACCAACAACCCTACAGGACAATTGCAAATTGTTCAACCCTGAGCTACAAATATCAGTTACAACTGACCATTTAAAGAACAATTCACTGAATAAATGCAATTAAAATATCAAAAAGCAAATAATTATATGACTAAAACTCCTAACGCATTATTTCTCGATCACCCTCCTTTGGTACAAACCTGAGTCTTCTTATCTG
Organism: Vipera berus; assembly: GCF_964194415.1. Taxonomy (NCBI): domain Eukaryota; kingdom Metazoa; phylum Chordata; class Lepidosauria; order Squamata; family Viperidae; genus Vipera; species Vipera berus. The sequence continues at coordinate 293,957,059 of NC_138202.1, read as the reverse complement.
CTTTTCTGAACACCATGAGGAAGGATAGCATAGGGGCCTGGAGGGGAAACTGTTCCGAAGGATTAGAGGCCTAATAACAAAATTGGCTTCTGCATCCAAAGCTCACACAGCAGCAGATTTTCAAGATTCTTATTTGAGTTGTGTAGACCAGTTAAATTGTTTTTGTGAATGAAACAAATTTACAGGAAGCTTTAAGTTAATTAAATGACTGCAATAGAAACAGCCTTGCCTGGGAGAAAGCCCATGACAACAGAACAGACAAAATAACCTCAATGATGGGTTCAGACAACATCCTGGCCTGATATTCTGACTTGTCCTTTAAAGCCTCTTGGAGGCCAGTGCTCTCGCCGCCCAATAGGCAGTACCAATGGCAATTTTAAGGTTGTTTTTGTAGTAAATCATTTATTAGCTTCCAACAGAATGTAAACATATTTTTTTCTTCATTTTTTAAGATAAAAAAGTAAACTGACAAAATTTAAATGTGAAATTAGGATGTCAGCGAGTAATTTAATTATAGCTTACAAAAACGCTGCTGTCAGAAAGAGAAAGAATGTCTAGCTTCACATACTTTTGTGCTGCCCTTGCTTAATTTCTCCTAATGTTGTCATATGTTTCCACAGATGGCCTACTCTTTACAGAAGCATCAGAGAAGGAGTCATCTCTCCTGAAACAGTTCCCCATTGCTGAAAGATAAGGGTAAGATTGTCAGTCCTCACTTAGTGACCACAACTGGGACTGGCAATTCTGTTGCTGAGTGCCAGGTCACTAAGTGAAAAATTGTGTTTGGTGGACATGTGCCAAAGCAAAGAGTTATTGGAAAAAAATACGTGGCTAGAAAAGATGTTGGGAAAATATGTAGATTTTAAACCGGAACTTTTTTTATTAGGTATAATGCCAGAAAAGACTGATAAACAAAGCATATATTTGATTCTACATCTAACAACAGTGGCACCAATTATATTCTTGCAGTATTGGAAAAATGAAGAAATACCATCAGATGAAGAAATAATTTAAAAAATACTAGAATGTGCGGAGATGGATAGACTGACTTTGAGGTTGAAAGAAAAAGAAGAAATTGAATATTATCAAACTTGGGACTTATTTTATCAATGGCTAGAGGAAAGAATAAAGGTTTAGGAATTAAATCTGTATTAGTGAATGTAAAGTCAGTCAACATGTTTGTTGTACAGGTACTATTGAATGTATGAAAAAAATCAACAAAAATCTTATTTAAAAAAAGAAAAAGAGAAATCATATATAGGCTTATAGCGTTATTTCCCATTTGGTCATTAAGTGAATCACTGCAGTTGTTAAGTTAGACATCAAGTGACAGGGAGTTTGTACTTCCGCATTCTCCATTTTCCTTCTGTATTCTCCATTATGTCTGCTTGTCTCAAGCAGGTTGGGAAGTATACAAATGGTGACCAGATGACCACAGGATGCTGCAATGGCTGTAAATGTGAGGACTGATCACAAAACTGTTTATACCTTTGTAATTTTGAATGGTCACTAAATGAAACAATCAACAAGCCAGGATACCTGTAAGTCCAACCTTCTCTCCCCCTCCATAAACAGCCTGAAGAATAATTCAAGGGAGTCTTGAATAGAAAAGCCATAGAACAAAGAGCAGATTCCAGTCCAGGAACTTGCCCCATTGCTATACACATATCAATGACAGCATTCCAAGACCCAGAAGCTAAATTGGGATGCTGATTTAGTCTTGACCACCCTAGCCTTTGAAGAGTGGACCCGGATCTACCCTATTAAAATTAGTACATGGGCCAAAATGTCACTCTTCTACATTTTCATTGAATGGCAGAAATAGAGTTACTTTCCAGATATGCATCCAACTCTTTCCCCGTTTATAGCATTAAAAATGACATTCTGTTTCCAAGTTGTAGGAAGGTGTCCAAGACTTTTTTTTTTCATTTTTGGTGGTGGTGGTTGCGATGGTGGGGTTGCCTGCAGCTGTGTTTCCTCACATTGCAAAAACCAGAGGTGCACAATCTGCAGAGGGATTTCAGCTGACACTGTGCTTTTTTCATGGTGGTGGTGGTGGAGCAGGGTTTGCTTGTGTTACACAGTTTTAAGCTGCATTTTATCTGTGAGACTGGGATGAAAACTTGATGAAATTTCCAATAGTTGAAAACTGATTGAAAACACACATACGTTTTTTCACTGTAACAGAAATGATTGGTTTTTATTGAATATTGTCAGCTCTGTTAATTTCCACCCTGCCTTTATTATTTTTATAAATAACTCAAGGTTACGAACATACCTAATTCTCTCCTCCTACTATTTTCCCCACAACAACAACCCTATGAGGTGGGTTGGGCTGAGAGGGGTCACTCAGCTGGTTTTCATGCCTAACGCAGGAGTAGAACAAAATATTCTGGTTTCTAACCCTGATCACTAGCTATCTAAAAACTCTGTGAGTCCATGTACAGTACAGTACACAATCTAATATTGCTTGGTCCCTGTACAAATGTAATATTGCTTGGTCAGATCTTTATGGTTATTGGACTGTTATTCCTCAATTTAATACTAGTAATAGAAAACAAAAGAGTTGAAATTTCTGATGGTGCAGTGGTTAAAGCACAGTATTGCAGGCAAACTCTGCCCACAGCCTGGAGTTTGATCCTGACAGGGCTCAAGATTGACTCAGCCTTCCATCCTTCCAAGATCAGTCAACTGAGAACCCAGATCATTGGGGGCAATATGCAAATAATACTTACATTGTAAACCACCCAGAGAGTACTGTAAAGTGCTTTTGGGTGGTATGTAAGCTTAAATGCTATTACTAAATGCTGTTGCTAATTTGTGAAATAGAAAATGCCAAGGTAGTTCTAAATTATCTATTAGCTATTTTCCTAGAGTCTTTTGCAGTTCTTAATATTCTATTCTGCATTCTGTCTTACAGTAATCATATTTTATAAATACAAACTTAAATGTAATAACAGTTTTATTGCCATGTTTGCTTAACTGTTATTTGATGTTAGATCCTGGTATATTTTATTAGGTGAATACCATGTGGATGTATCAAAAACTCACATTCAAGCACTCATCTTATATACAGTAATCCAGTTTCTGAAATTTATGGTGCAGACACTTGGCAAGGCCCAATATAATATTTCTATAATATAATTATTTTGTGAGCTTTTCTTGGATCTTTGTACAACTAAACCGAATTTAATACAGCAATCAAGGGTTCATAAATTCAAATTGGTCAACTTTATTTAAATAGCTTCCATTTTGAGATAATGGGCTCAATTCTGTTTCACATGAACAACTAATTTGGTGCCTAGGAAAATTTATCACAGACCTGACAATATTTATTTGACATGCTGCTTACATTGTTGTAGATTGTGACACAATGGCCCACACTAGTGTGAACCATACTTAAAAAGACATATTCCCAGAAAAGCTAATGGAAACACTTGTGCAGTAAGAATTTCTTTGGGTCATAGATTCCTGGCTAAATGTAGAGTGATAAATCTTCCAGCTTTACAGTTCTATGCTTCTGAAATTTTTGATTACTTACTGATAAAACAATTCAGGAATAATGGAAATGTATTGTCATAAGAAGAGATGGAAATGGGCAGAAAACCACATGAATAATACATCAATATTGGCAATATTTTAGGTCTCTTGTGTCTCAATCAGAGAGTGAGCTTTGAATTTATAGTAGCATTTTAAACTGGAAAGCAAAGGGCTGAACAATAGGCCTGCTGATACAGATGCTATAAATCTGTCTAATAAATGTGTTTGCATGTATCCATCCTAGTCTGATCCTTGGCATGCATAGAGGTAAACAGTCTGGCTCTAATTTCAGGGGCACAAAAGCAAACAAGGTTCTTACGTAGATTATAATACGGAGGAATTCAGAAATCAGACTCCCAGCATTCCTTGCAGCAGGGACACAGAGCAAGAATTCTCAGAGCAGTGTATTCCAAATTATGAATAGAAGATCATGGCATTACTTTATACGGGGCACTCTTGAATAAGTGTCCTGGAAAGTCAGCAATTATAGAATTGAACTAGCTACTCATGGAGGTAGATCAGAAGAATGAGTTCTTCTTCCACACTGGAGCCTGTCCCATTTTGTTCTCAAACTGTGCGTTAATCATGTTGGGGTGATGAATTTTGTCTTTGTCTTCAGCCATGAAACTTAACTGTTAATGTAATCTTCCTTAATGGTTTAATGCAAGATCATGGCCAGCCTTCTTATTCTTTCCATTTCTATTATTGCCTCTGTTATTCTTTAGATTAAACATCATTCTGAACATTAGACAAATTCTGAAGAGATTGCTCACAGATCAAGCTCAGAAGACAGATAAATTTCTTTTACAGGTTCTTAAATTTCACCAAAAAGTTTGTGCAGGTAATTGCTTTTCTCTAAAGGCATGTGAAATCATGTTCAGATCTCTCAATCTTTCTTTTTCTTTCCTTCTTTTTACAGATACAGTCTCATTTTCCAACCCAGCAGCTGGAGAGAAGCTTTTGTGGGGCACCACATATTTTTCTACCCAAATGCTCCACTTGCATAGGGTTTGCCTTGTTTTTCCCAAATTCTTAGGTGCAGTCCTTGCTTAATTCACAGATCGACAATCTGCTTTCTGTTTATTAGCTGTCATGTATAATTGTACCATGTTTTTTAATTTCTCCAAAAGAAATAAATGGAATTTATTTTGCTTGCTGATTTTTCAGCCCACAAACAATTGTCTGAACTCTGTTCCTCATGAACTGTTATGTATGTATGGGTTTACATAAATTGTTTGTTTTCAAAATGATGGATGTATGTGTAATTCCTGGGTAAATGTATTAAGATATATTACTGCCCAGAGATTCCTGAATACATACACATCTGAATGTGGTCTGAATTCTACTCACCCTCCTGGATCAGATGAGGAAACAGATGCCTTTTTCTGCAGATGGTTGGCCTGGAAGGAAGGCAAGGGATGGCAATGGGGCTCAGAATCTGGTAGCTGCAGGGAAAAAGCCTGGGTATGAAAAAGAGAAGTGTGATACAAAAGCTGCATCAGCGGATTACGATTCAACTAGATAGCAATCCATAGAGAGATTTATGAGGGTGAAGGTTCGTTCTCCGAGCTTGTGTGTTGGTTTCCGAACATTTCATTACCAGGCAAGCAACATCTTCAGAGGGGTTTAGGGAATGTCAGTGTTCTTCTGTTTATAAGGACTTCAGGTGTGGGTGTGTCAAGTGAGGGTCTTGGGATGAGTCATTGGAGAGAGGCTTGTGATGGGTCTTGTGATGGGGAGGTTAACTTCAGGTCAGGGTCATTGGAAGGTGTGAATTATCAGTGGGTCAGGGGTGAGTTATCTGTGAGAGGCTGGTGGTGGGTATTCTGGGGGAGATTATCTCAGGTCATTTGAAGGTGAACTGCTGGGAGGGGGGAGCAGGGCTTGCATGGGGTGGTTGAGGTTTGGTGCCGTCTCCACTTAGCTGTGCGATTGATTTGAATTCTGAGGGCTTCATAGGCTGGTTGCAGATCAATGTGTCTGTTGATGGAATTGCTTGTGGAGCACCAGTCTTCGATGAACTGACAAGTGGGGCAGGTGGTAGCATGGATTTTAACATTGGTCCAATTGAACCGGTGTTGTTTGGTGTCGGTGTGGGTAGCTATTAAAGATTTGGGATCATGGCGTTTGACTGCTGGCCAGTGTTCGTGGATCCTGGTTTTTAATTGATGTGATGTTTGCACCACATAGAAGTGGTTGCAATCATTACACAGAGAGAATTATCATGCCAGTGGCATCATCAGTAATATGAGTGAAAAGCACAGTGGATCAGGCTGGTATGAGTGGCAACATGAATGAAAGACATAAAAAGCAGAAGGCATTTAAAGCACCAACCCGAGTATTATGTTTTCACTGGCACTATGAGAGGTTTACAATAAAAGGGAACTCAGGAATGAGCAACTGTTGGTTGTGAAGATGAAAGAGATACTCAGAAGTTTCAGATATTCTCATTGTTTCACATATTCTAGTAGACATCAGGACCCCTGATATTAAGTCTAAAGAAGTTGTATGGAAGAGAAAGGAAGCCGATAAAACCCATGCTTTCTATTTACTTACCTACTTACTTAGTGATGCTTCAAAATGAAGTAGGTTAAAAATACAACTACAATTGCACCGAAGGACACACAGTTCTATATGTGTTTTGTTTCTTCCCAAGCTTAATTTGGAAAATGCCGCAGGGACTACACCTGGATTCTCTGTGTACTTTCTCTCATTTCCTGGTATGATTGATTACCATGTTGCTGATCGACTGCTTGATTAATTAATCCAATCATTTGCCTCTCTCAATTCACGACTAATGAATTAAATAGCATTACTGGCTCATTGAGTGATACAATGCCCATCTCTTTCTTATTGTTGTGATTAATTCAAGAATTGCTTTATTATTTCTGTTCTTGTGCACTTTGTTCATTTCTTGCTTATCAGATAAGTCCTTTTGTCCATTTTAATCATTCAGTTATGCTTGTGGTATATCTACATTTTGATAAGACTGCAATTTAATATAACTTGCCTTGCTGATTAATGAATTTGCTTGGCACAATCCAATAGGAATGATTCCTAAAAGAGATGAAGGGAAAAGTGAAACAGAATAACTTGATTATATTCTACTGAATCTCTGTCTTTTCTCTGACTTTCACTGTAGGGAAATAATGCCTCTCTCTTCTCCCACTGCCCCACTCCTATTATTCACAATTATCTGCTAACTGGCTAGATACATCTGCTGCTTTGAAGCCCATATTAATTTTACATGTTACTTAATTTTCTCCATACTTCAGCCTTTTCTTTGTAGCAATCTGCACTTGTTTAATTAAAGAAAGAAAAGGAAAATCCCCTGGATGGGCATGGAGGTTTTATTTCTTTGGAAATATGGCCAGTTGTGCTTCAAGTGTGGCATAAGCCATGACGCCAAATTAGAGGAGATGTTAGAACCTGCTTTTGAATTGGATTCTAGGGAACAGAGGAAATTGTCCTACTGAATCAGCATCTCCGGGAGAAGGGCGGTATATAAATAAAATTAATAATAATAATAATAATCTCTCTGAGTGTGGAGTCTAAAGTAGCTCAAAAGTTCATGGTATCTATGGCAATCAGACAGCAGGCATTGAATTGATCCAGCTCACTGAAAACTCAATAAATAACAGAGATCACAGTTACATCTGTTTCTTTCTTTCTTTTTTTGTCTTGGGCCAATAGTGGCATGATCCAATTGGTCAATCCCAACCTAGGACCATGCTGGGTTTCAGAAGAAGCCTGGGATTATTCCTAATTATCTGATGCACAGTTCAACTCTGATCTTAGTCATCACTTGAAATGAGAGGGCAATGTTTGCCTTGGATCAGATGGCACTTGTGTGATCTCTCCCATGTAGATCCCAAAGATCCCGCATTTTTTAAAAGAAACTCTAAAAAATTAAATGACAGAAGAGATTCCTGTTGCTCTGATGGAATAAGATGACAAATGAATCCAACTGAACACAGTTAGTAATATTTATTAAGAACTATGACAACAAGAGTGACAAATGTAACTTATCTGAAAATAGCTGGCCAACAGCACTGTTCAGGTGACTTGTCCCTTCTGGGAAGATTGAGGTCAAAGGAATAAATGCGGGGCTGCTGTGAAGACTCTAAAGAATCTAATGGATAGATTCACTTGTATCTGTTCTGAATTGGACTCCAGCTTTGTGTGCTGGAATATCAGGAAAATGTAGAATCATTGCAGATATCAGAGTCCTAGGAAAGTAGAAATGTGAGAAAGAAATTCAAAACAATTCTGTCTTGATTGTGTAAGAGAAAATAGAGATTTTCAAGATTCTGATACCTAATAAAGTACGTTGTAAGAAAACTCTTTGCAATTCCTATCTCTGATTTTGGTTATCTTGAATGGTTGACATCAATTGTGACATCCTCCCAACAGTACTGAACAACTTGAATCCTGTTTCTGATCTACCATTTTTTAAAAAAAAGATGGTCAGGCAGGCTTCAGTTTCAGAGGGTCCTAAAAGAAGCAGATTGTCTGGAATCTTTTAAGCTGAGTTTCAGACCTGAGATTGCATTGTTCATACTTGTGGATGATTTTTGGTAGGAACAAGATGGTGTGGGGCATCCTTCCTAGTTCTCGTTTCTCAGTGGATTTCAATACCATAAATCATGGAATCCTTCTGGACTGGTTGGGAGTGAAAGGTATTGCATCATATTCTTCCTTCTGGGGTTGGCCCTCATCAATGTTGTCAGGAAGGGGGAGTTTTAGTTCTAAGTGGATTCTCTGTAGGTTTCATCAGAACTCTATTCTTTCCCAATTCCATGAAGTGTTGGGTAAGGCCTTCCATTGGTATGGAGTCAGGTTTGATGATTATATACAGTTTTATCCACTCCTTATCAACCAAATGATGTCATCAATATTCTTTCTCAATGTATGGAGCCTGTGGGGTTGTGGTGGGTGGGGTGGGGGAGAGGAAATAACAGGACTAGATAATTTAGTGGCTTAGTAGAAGTTGGGTACCATTTCCTAAATAGAACTGGTATGCAATTTGAGGATCTTATCATATTCTCAACTCTTGCACAGACAGCAAGTGGCAGCTATGATCAGAAAAACTCTTGTACAAATCCAGATTGTTCCCATTTGTGGATTGGGCTCTGTTCATGGTCACTCATAACTTGGTCACCTCTTGTCTGAATTACTGTAATGTGCCATACATTACGCTATTCTTTGAAGAGAACTTAAAAGCTTCAAGGAGCTTCAGAATGAAGTGGGAGATGGTTATGGGTGCACTTTTGTAGACCTATGCAATGCTACAATTTTGCAACTTTTTTTTAAAATTCCATTTATATCCCGCCCTTCTCCGAAGACTCAGGGCGGCTTACAAGCTTAGCAGTAGCCTTCATTCTATGTATATGCCTGCTTATTAGGGCTTTCGCCCCCCCCCAGCGGCATTATTACAAAGTCAGCTTAATTGCCCCCAACAATCTGGGTCCTCATTTTACCTACCTTGGAAGGATGGAAGGCTGAGTCAACCTTGAGCCTGGTGGGATGCGAACCTGCACTAATTGCAGGCAGCTGGTGTTACTTAAGGAGGCATTAGCCCACTGCTCCACCAAGGCTTACACTGGCTCTCAGTAAGCTTCTTTATGCAAGTCAATTTATTAGTTGTTACTATGTCATCTTTATAGCTCTTGGCTGGGTTGTTGTGACACCCCTATCTCTAGTTGCCACTGTGCATTATAAGATCTGACAAAGTGGGCATGCTCTATTTTTTTAAAAAAAGAAAATCATCTGATGAAACTCAGGAAAGGGTCACTTCACTGAGGAACATTATATTCCCTGAGATCCTGATGATACCAATTCTGCCAGTCTTTCACAAGACATTAAATACATGGTCTTCCTTTAGGCCCTGGGCTAAGATGTTGGGTGATTAAGCTTTAAGAGGTTGAATTATAGACATATGTGGTTGGCCTTGTTTATAATGATAATACGGAAGATAATACAGACTAACTACAAGCAATGATATAACAAAATATCAGCAATGGAGCACTGAAAGATCTGCGAGAAATACCATTTGTCTGAAGCAAGAACTGATGGGACCATAAAATAGGCAAAGTAATAAAAATTGAAGAAGCTAAAGTGCTCTGGGACTTTAGAATTCAAAAAGACAAGTACCTGCCACATAACACCTCAAATGTAACAACTGTCAATAAGAAAGATAAAAAAAAAAGTCTGGAGAGTGGATGTTGAAGTACCTGGAGACAGTAGAATAGAAGAAAAAGAACTGATAAAATGACAAATTATAAAGACCTGAAAATAGAAGTAGATGCATTATAGAACAACAAAGCAAAGATAGTACCAATAGTAATAGGTGCCTTGGGTGCAATCCCAAACATCTGCAGCATCACTTGAATACCATTGATATTGACAAAATCATCATTGGTCAATTGGAAAAGGCAGCTTTACTTGGGACAGTTTACATCCTGTGACAATACCATCAATGACATTAAGCAACAATATCTGCCTATGCCAGGTCCTTGGAAAGACCTCAGTGGATGGATAAAATCACCAAAATCAGTCTAAACATCTGCACAAGGTTTGATTTTTCATGCAAACTATTAAAAAAACAACCCTTCAACTGATTCAGAAACAGGACAAATACAAATTAAAATGGGGAAAAAATTGAAAAGGCAAAAGAAATTATAAATGGGAAAATTCCATAGTTGTTTCTCTTCAATTAAAGGCTGAATTTTCTAGCAAAGTGGTGGATTCTTTGCAGGTTCTTTTCCTTCCCCTTCAGTGGGAGGAATCACAACCATTTACTCTTTGCTTCCCTTTCAAACGGACAAGAATTTGAGTGGAAGTCACTTTTTCACTTTCTTCTCTCAACAATGCCTGTAATTTTGCTTAATTTGATTAAAGCAAGTTTCCACCAGAGCTTGTGAATGGTATTGTGCTAACACACACACACACACACAGAGAGAGAGAGAGAGAGAGAGAGAGAAAGAAATAGTATATGTACAGTATATTCCTTCCATCCTGTCAGCAGTGCCTTTACATCTGATTCCCATCATTAACATGTTTTTAAAATATGTCCTGGGTTTGGAAATATTCAGAGAATGAGTAAATATGCAGCATATTTATCATCTACTTAGTCACACACTTTAAACCCAAATATAGTTTTAATAAGAAATGCATTTTAAACAGCGCCTTGCATTTTTCTAGAGCTTTCATTTCTCTCTGTCAGTAGACAAGCACTTTGCTACATGTCACAGCCATAAACAATTTGCAGGCCTAACTATAAACTCTTGATCAGTGGGATAGAGAGAAAAAGACCCAACCACAGTTGGCCCATAATGACATCTCAAAATTTTCCACCAAATAGATGGGCAGAATAATGAAATGATTTCTCCAGGGAAAGGATAAACGTTCTGTCAGTTTCTGAGAGGTAGGAATCACCTTAATGTTCACAATGCCATTATTGCTAAACAAAACAAAAAAAAAAACCTTTCATGAAGCCTTCCTATCAATTTTTAATGAACTATGGGAAGTCAGAAAGGTTGTAGACTATTCTGAAGATGCAAGAGAAGACAGCCTATACACCCCTTCATCACTGTATATGAGGAGTCTCACACAAGAATTTCTTTAAATTATTTCCCTCTTTGGAAATTTTTAATCAAATTGTCTTTAGACTGACCAAAACTGAAGATGAAAAATGCAGGAGATCTTATTGGAAGCAGCTAAGAAAAAAAAGTGAAGACTGTTGAGTTTTTCTATACTCCCCGCCCCCCCTAGTTTGTTCAGGTTTACAGCTGCCCTCTATCTTTCGTCTTTCTTCCTTTCACCAGTATGGATATGAGCTAAAACCTGGTAGCTTTTTTTCCCCATTTGGAACTGATCATAGATTAGAATTACATCTGAATGTGAAATCTGGTAAAGATTCCTTAAGTATGGCTTGCTGTGGGCAAACAAAGGAGACAAAGTTTCAGGATGCAAAAATTAAAGAGGAGGTGGAAGAACATAAGTCCCGTAAAGGCCTTCTCCAGTGCATTAAATAATTCAGCTTTAATGAACCATGAAAAATGCTTCAGGAGCTTTACAAACAATAAATCATATGCTGTTGAGGCATTTGAAGTTTGCTTGTTTCAAATAAACCATTCCTAACTTCTGCAAAAATGTTGATTTGGGCAAGAAGACAAAATCGAAAATGAAAAATCACAAGTATAGAACCTAGAAACCCTATAAACGAAGAGGAAATAAACAGGACTGTCTCTGGCCCTTTACTTTGAAGGTCTTGGAGGTCTTCCTGTACTTCTTTCGACTGCTGGAGCTTGATTTCTATTACTATATTGTGACCTTTAGATTTGGGTGGTATGCCTCCAGCTGATTAGTGCACCAATTGCTTGTAAATCGGTTGACCTAACAAGAAGCTGTCGTTCAGATGGAGGCTAAATCTTCCAATTTTCTCAGCATATGAAGGTGGTGGCCAGATAACACAGGTCGTATGAAAGAATAAGAGGAACTGCAGTGATTTAACATGGGCTCTAGCCCAAAGGGTAGCAGACCACACAGAATAGCTTAATAGGCTGCCATTTCCTTCCTTTCTCAAAAAATGTTATATATTACTCATTGATAAAATATCTGAAAGAGCTATTTTATCCATAAATGTCTTTCCCTGAACTTAAAATAATAAAACAACAAGTCCTGTTTTTTTTCAAACTAAAAAAAACCTGGGAACTATTCAAATAAAACATATTTCTTTGGTATTTCCTAGTTAGTACAGGAAGCACTTTGTTAATTTAAGATGGTTACTGAATGTTTAGTTTGGTATCAGTTTTATGAATGAAGTTTAGGAAAAGTTGAGTCAGTATGAAGACATTGACTAACAACAAATAGCAGAAATCCTAGATGCCAAACTATTTATGGGAAGAAACCTCTGTGTAAATACTTGTGGTTAGATCATCCACCAGGAAGATGAATCATAGAATTTGGATTAGAATTTGCAAAAGAAAATCATATGCATGGGAAAAAGGAAAATAATTGTGAATGCATCTTATGGTTCTCTGTTTAGTTTCATTAATTCAATATGGATTTTACTTTTGGGACTCTCAATAATTATAGATTTACACTGAAAAAAACCCTGTCAGACATTCTATCTGGCAGAGTGCAAACTTGGAGACTTCATTTTTGCAGATTTCTCAGCTTGGAAAAGAAGCCTAAACCCATTTAATATTGGCCCCAATTTGGCCAATGAATGAAATCCACGCACATTGTCAGGCAAAGGAACAAATCAACTTGGTTGGGATCAAATTAGCTGACAATCCAGTCTAATATCTAATCAGTTGTTGATAACATGGAATGAGAGGACCAAAAAAATGAAATCAAATCAAAATTCAAGGCAGCCTTGACAGATTGGAACATATAACAGTGGAGATACTAACCTTTCAATAGAACAGTCCAGAAGCAAACTGGGACCACAGAGGGACTTATTATTAGGGACACTGAAGTTCTTTCAACCAAAAAGCTCATGAGCCAGCTGAGGTTGAAACTTAACAAACCCACATTGCCTATGGGCCTGCATGCTGATGCTCCAAAAACAAGAGGAATATGATAGACCAACTCTATAGACATTATGTAGCTTTTAACTTCTCAGTTATGCTACATCTTTATCCAGAGCCACAGGCATCTGCTGTTGCTGAATATCCCAACTTCAAAGCTCAGGATTGTCCTCCACAACTGCCCTATCCAAAGAAAGCTTAGGTCTGCTCCAGGAGCCTCTAAACCAGGTGTTTGGCTTGGAGATCTGATCACACAGAAGTAGTTTTTCAGCATTTATCTCAGGTTTTTTTAAATTTGGCCCTTTTATGACTTGTGGACTTCAAGTCCCAGAATTCCTTAACCAGGCATACTGGCTGAAGAATTCTGGGAGTTGAAGTCCACAAGTCATAAAAGGGCCAGGTTTGAAGACCCCTGATTTATCTGCTTATTCTACACATGAATCTTCCAATATATGTCAAGAGAGAAGGAAGTTAATAAACCATGGATGGTGACCTGTAAAATCACATGCAAGATACAAAATGTAGGCAAATAAAAGCATTTTTCTCTCAAGTCCCTGTACACAGCACAAGCCATCTATATCATCCATGCATTCTTCTGAAGCATTAATGCTTCTATTTTAATTCTGACATCCAATGTGTGTGTGTGTGTGTGTGTGTGTGTGTGTGTGTGTGTGTGTGTGTGTGTGTGAAAAAGCATATAAAAATCACTATTTCTGTTTCCCAGTTTTTTTAAAAAAAGATCTTATTAAAGTTTCCTCCTGTTGATGTTTCCATTTTTGCTATTTTTATGGATCCGGAGACCACAAACATTTATAAATAGCACAGTTATTTTTCTGACATTTATCACTGCATGATTATAATTATTTGTTATGTCCTTTGACTAGAAAGTTGTAGTGTTGAGAAAAACAAGGAACAGGTAGTAGACCATGACTCCTGCTTTTGCCAATTTGTGATGATGTGTTAATAATATTACTATCTGATTATACTTTTAAAAACATTATTGGATCCTCTTAATGCATTTTTTATCAGTTATCATGGACAATTTTTTACAGTTATTTTAATCCTGTTTATATTTTCTAGTTAGCTTGTTCCTGAGTTGGTCAGCAGAAATGCTTATTTTTGCTTTTAAAATGTGGAAAATTGACCAGCATATTTAGGTTTTTTTCTAGTTCCCTTCATATCCTTTCATTTATCTCTGGAAATATATATTAGAGCTGTGGAGTGCTTTGGATTGAATTCAAAGAATTTTAATTCCAGTGAAAGATACAGGTTCCTTAAAGACTTGCAGACAAACAACATGCTCCCAAACATCTGTCTGGCATCAAATTCAAAGGGTACCATAGCCCTAAATAATTTGGTCTGAACCAGCATTCCAAATTCATGGGATTATTTCCTAAGCAGCTAACCTCTCCGCTTCCCCTCACCTACTTGCAAAGAGCACTGGGTTTAGTACTTTCCGAGATACCATATCACAAACTGAAATGCAAAGGCTTTCCTTGTTTCAGACTTAGCTGCACAAAAGACTTCAACTAGGCAAAAGGGATTAGACTGACAAAAGTAGCATTGCAACATTGCAACACAACTCCTGATTCTTTTTTTTAAAATGTGTCATGCCTTAAAGCAGCAGGATCTTGCAGACACCTCTGGCTAGAACTCATTGCTTAGGATGTTTCTCTCCTTGATTAGAATAGAATAGAGTAGAGCTGTAAGGGACCTTGGAGGTCTTCTAATCTGCCCCCCTGCTCAAGCGGGAGAACCTATACCATCTCAGACAAGTGACTGTCCAGTCTCTTCTTAAAAACCTCCAGTGATGGAGACCCCTGATTTTTGGAGGCAAGCTGTTCCACTGGTTAATTGTCCTCACTGTCAGGAAGTTTCTCCTTAATTTCAGGTTGCTTCTCTCTTTGATCAGTTTCCAACCATTGTTTCTTGTCCTGCCCTCTGGTGCGTTGGTGAATACTGTGACCCCCCTCTTCTTTGTGGCAGCCCCTCGAATACTGGAATACTGATATCATATGTCTCCTATTTCTTTAGACTAGCCCAGGGGTCGGCAACCTGAAACAGCAAAAGAGCCACTCGGAACCGAGGGGGGAAACAACGCCGGACCGCTGCCTGCCTAGCAGACCTCCCCTGCGGGATATGCTGCCAGGAAGCTGGGCAGCCCAATAAGCAGACCGTGCGGACTGCGGCCCATTGGCTGAGGCTGGGCCAGCTCCGGGATGCCACCAGAGTCAATGAGCGGCTTGGCGCGGTTCTGACATCGTTGGCACAGCTGGAGCACATAGGAGCCAGCAGAAGTGGGCCAGTGACGCCGCCGGGGCGAGGCGTCCCCACGGCTCACAGCACCAACAGGGCGAGGGATGAACCAGCGTAGCAGCTGTGAGGAGAGGAATCCTCGCGGGCTGCGGTTCAGAGTGAAAGAAGGTGGTGCAGAGTGCAGGAGGCAGTGGCTCATCAGTAAAACCAACAGACTGTCACTTGGAGGTGATTATCTTAGTTGCTTAGTTTTTTCCAAACTCTCCACATTTTTTGTGTGTGTGCTATGGTGACCAAAATTGGCTGCAGTATTCCAGATGTGGTCTTATTAGAGTTTTATAAGGTGGTACTAATACTTCGTATGATCTTGATTCTATGCCTCTGTTTATACAACCCAGGATTGTATTAGTTTTTTTGGTTGCTGCTGTTCACTGCTGGCTCAGAGTCAAGTGATCTTCCACTAGGACTCCAAGGTCCCTCTCATAGTTACTGTTTTTGAGCCAGGTCTTACCCAATCTGTACTTATACCTTTGATTTTTCCTGCCTAAATGTAAAACTTTGCTTTTCTCCACACTGAAACTCATTTTGTTGGATAGGGCCCATTGCTTAAGTTTGTCAAGATCTTTTTGGATCCTGAGGGACATGGTGGCTCAGTGGGTTAGGATGCTGAGCTTGTTGATCAGAAGGTCGGCAGTTTGGCAGGTTGAATCCTGGGTGCCGCGTAACAGAGTGAGTGCCTGTTACTCGTCCCAGCTTCTGCCAACCCAGCAGTTCGAAAGCACGTAAAAAATGCAAGTAGAAAAATAGGGACCACTATGGTGGGAAGATAACAGCATTCCATGCACCTTTGGTGTCTAGTCATGCTGGCCACATGACCACGGAGACGTCCTCGGACAAGCGCTGGCTCTTCGGCTTTGAAACAGAAATGAGCACCAGCCCTTAGAGTTGGAAACGACTAGCACACATGTGCGGGGGAACCTTTACCTTTACCTTTTTGGATCCTGAGTTTGTCTTCTGTGGTGTTGGCTACTCCAGCCAGTTTGGTGCCATCTGCAAATTTGATGAGTTCCCCTTCAATTCCCCCATCTAAGTCATTGATGAAGATATTGAAGAGTACTGGGCCTAAGACAGAACCTTGTGCTACCCCACTGCTTACTTCTTTCCATGTGGATGTAGTGCTGTTAAGGACTACTCATTGAGTATGGTTTCCCAGCCAGTTACAGATCCATCTGGTGGTGAGATTGTCTATTCCACCTTTTTCTAGCTTACCAAGGAGTAAGTTGTGTTCCACTTTATCAAATGCCTTACTGAAATTTAAGTATACTACGTCCACAGCATTTCGCTGGTCAACTAGTTTAGTCACTTTATTGAAGAATGAAATAAGACTGGTTTGGCAGGATCTGTTTTTAACAAACCTGGGCTGGCTACTAGTTATAAATTTGTTTGCTTCTAGTTGTTCACAGGTCTGTGTTTTGATCATCTTTTCTAGGATTTTCCTAGGTATTGATGTTAAACTGATTGGTCTGTAGTTTTCTGGGTCCGTTTTTCCCCTTTCTTGAAGATGGGGACCACATCAGCCCTTTTCCAATCCTCAGGTACTTTCCTGGTGCTCCAAGATTTATGAAAGATATGGTGTAATGTTTCTGAGATAACATCTGCCAGCTCCTTCAGAACTCTGGGATGTAATCTGTCAGGTCCCAATGATTTATACTCGTCAAGGTCAGATACGTGTCCTCTTACAATTTTTTTTGCTTATTTTAATTTTTGTTTCTAGTTTGTCTTTTGCAGATGTTGTTTTTTTTGGATGTTGGGCTATAGTTTCTTTTTGTGTGATGACTGATGCAAAGTATGTGTTAAGTAGTTCTGCTTTCTCCCTGTTGACTGTTATTTCCTTGCCATCTTCTCTCTTTAGTGGACCTACAGTTTCTTTGACTTTTTCTTGTTGTTAATGTGTTGGTAGAAACTTTTTTTATTATCCTTATTATCTGTTGTAAGTCTTTGTTTTTCTGAGCCTTTGCTTTCCTGATTTCATCTTTGCATGTTCTGGCTTTCTGCTGATAATCTGCCTTAGTTATGTGACCCTCTTTCCATTTTTTGTATTTGTCCTTTTTGTCTTTCAGTTTGTTGGAGAGATATTTGTGCAGCCATGCTGAATTTCTTGTTTTTCTTTTTCAGTGGCGTTGTTCTGGTATGGGCTTTTATGTTCACATTTTTCAGTTTCTCACGCTTCTTGCGTTGTTTTCTCCTTTAAAATTTTCATTCATGGGATTTTTCCTAGGTTCCCTCTGAGTTTGTTAAAGTCAGCTATTTTGAAGTTTAATACATTGGTTGGATTATTTTCTATTGCTGAAGTTTGTATTATGTTAAATTCCAGTATGACATGATCACTTTCACCCAAGGTTCCAGCAATTTCAATTCCCTCTATCACTTCTTCTCTATTAATAAGGATTAAGTCCAGTATAGGTTTACATCTAGTTCCCACTTCCACCTTTTGGGTGACAAAGTTGTTGGCTAGGTTGGCTAGAAATCTGTTTGATCTCTTGCTCACTGCAGAATTTGTCTCCCAGTTGATATCTGGATAGTTGAAGTCTCCCATTACTACTGTGGTATGCTTCCAACATATATTTGTTAACTGGTTGGCAAAGAGTTCATCTATTTCTTCTTATTGGTTGGGTGGCCTGTAATATATATGGCAATGTTACTTTTTTCCCTCTTTTATATTGACTCATATACATTCTGGAGACATTTTATCTTTGATCATGTGCATTTCTGTAGATATGTAGTGTTCTCTTACATATAGTGCAACTCCCCCTCCTCTTTTTGTAGACCTGTTTCTTTTAAAAAAAAATTGTATCCATCAATCAGTCCATTCCATTCATGAGTTTCGACCCATCAGGTTTCTGTAATGCCAACTATATCATACCCTCCCTTGTGTACTAATGCTTCTAATTTGCTCTATTTGTTCCTCAAGCTTTGAGCATATGTATATAAGCATTTAAGATTTTTATGCCTGTTTGTGAGTATGTTTCCTGATTGTTGTTTGGGTTTTTCTTTTTTCTCATCTCTGCCTACCTCATTGTTTGATTTGTTTTCTTGGGACTTGTGATTGGTTTTGGGTTCTAGAGATTCTAGAGATTGGTCACCCTTCCCCCTTGATTTTAATTTAAAGCCCTCCTGATGAATTGGGCCCGTCTTTTTCTGAGTACATTTTCCCCTGATTTTGTGAAGTGCAGCCCATCCCTTGCCAAGAATCCTTTGCATAGGAAATGCCACCCATGATCCAGGAAACCAAAGTTTTCTTAGTGACACCAACCCTTTAGCCAATGGTTTACTTCTAAAATTCTTTTTTCCCTCAATGGATGTTGGCCTTTCATTGGGAGTACTGATGAGAACACTACTTGTGCACCTAGCTTCTTAACTTTATTGCCTACTTATTTGTAATCTCTCACTACTGTACTCAGTTTCTTTGTTATACTGTTTGTCCCAATGTGGTGGATGAGGAAGGGGTAGTAATCTGTGGGCCTAATTATTTTGGTTAGGTTCTCAGCCACATCTTTGATTTTTGCTCCAGCGATACAACATACCTCCCTGGATTGTATGTCTGGTCTGCCGATGGATGATTCTGTTCCTTTAAGGATAAAATCTCCTATTACCAACACTCCCTTCCTTTGGGGGGGGGCTGCAGTTTAGGGTGCTTTTCTGTTTATCTCAGGTGTATTTGTTGAAGTGACTTTTTAAGGGATATTTTAAGTGACTTTTAAGGGATATTTGAAGTGTTTCTTTGCTAGGTGTCTGCCTGTTTTCTTTGAGGAGGAGATTGTGGGTCTGTATGTTTCCATCTAAGGGGAGAAATCAGTTGCTCAGTTTTAATGAGGCTGCTTCTGGTTGGGTTAGATTGGGCAGAAGGTGTTTGTTAGTTGTATGCTGCTTCTTTCTTTGAGTATTGTGTTTCCTTCTGTGTGTGATATACCTCCATTCGTCTTCCTCCAAGGGTTTATTAGTAGGGTCAAATCCTATGGGAGTTATTTGTTCATTATTTGGTTCAGTTTGGATAGAGCTTTTTTTGTACGTTGGGGTTTGACTAGGGTTGCCTCTAAGTTCCTTACTTTTTCCTGTAGTAGTTCACATAATTTACAAACTAATGCATGTATAGTTTGGGTATTCTTTGGGCATACGTGCATACATGGAACATGTATTGCATACCACAATAGTATCAGTTACGTGTTCCATAAGTTTGTTGTTTGAAAATCCCTCTTCTTGATTGGTGGATGTGCTTTGCTGTTAGCCTTGTTTCTAGCTTGTCTGTTCTAGGTATTTATGCCTATTTTTCAATCTTTTTTTCTGCCTGCTTGTGCTTGTTTTTGTGCCTTGTTATTTTGGTATAGATAAAAGTGTGTGGTAGTGTGCCCTTTGGTTTTAAGAGAAAAAGTTGCAGTTTGTATTGAGGTTAAATGTTAGAATACGGCTATTTAACAAAGGGAAGGGCTACTTTCTCCTCAACAAGGAATTTGCTTTTAGCTTTCTGCTCTCTGCCTAAAAATTTGTCCCTATCCTTCCTTCTCTTAATTTGTTCCTTATTCCTCTCTGCCTTGCTTTTTTCACTGCCTTTCTGTGCTGAGCCAGTCTTTCTAGTTGCCCTAAGTTGCCTTTAGCTGTTGCTCCATCTTCGACATTCAGCTAGGTTCTCTCCAGCTACTGGTCAGGTCCTCCGCTGCTCCACCATCTCTGTTGTGCTGCCTCACTGCTGCCTGCAGGCCTGCCATTCCCCGCTGCCCCCAGCCACCTCACTGGTCAGTGGCTCCACGTTGCTGCCACCCGCCGCCTCTGCACTGCCCTTGTTCTAGCTCTGCTTCTGGTGTGACTGAGCCAATCTGCAGGGAAAATATGATGGAACATATTTTAGTCATGATTTATGACTAAATCACATTTTGATCACTTTTTTCCCCCCAAGTCGTAATGAAATTTAACTTAGGCCAAACTTTGCTCACCCTGATTTCTGGTTTCTGTCAAAATGTGTTTTTTTCATTCTCTTGCTTTTGGTGGCTGGGTCCAGGTCTTAATGTAAGAGGTCAAGAAAGAAGTTTGCTGTTAAGAATAATATGTTATTGAAACCAAATTCAGAGAAAGTGATACAAAAGGATCCTTTGAAAAATCAACTTGAAATTATCCAGTGGCTATTTTCATAGTATCTTTTCTTGGGGTGTCACTTGTTTTTAGTGTTCTTGCTTTAAATACCCATCCTTGCTGTTATGAGCATTTTTCCTGTTCTTCAAGGATAAGAAAGAATTACTATTTTTTTTCAATGTTCGTATTTATTTCTATATATACCCAAAGCTTTTTCAGTGACCATACTCTGACCATTTATTCAGAAATCTGATCTATGAGTTCTCTGCATCCTTTAGCAGTTTATAAGAGTTGTGTAGATGAACACTGCCTTAAACAAGTGAAAGTGTTCAATAACAAATGAGACAATTAGTTTTTACAAACTGTTGTTTGCATTGGTAATAATCCCCTAAAATCACTAAATCTGTTTGCCATTTTAATCCATAAGGAAATGGCATGGAATAGTGCTCAAATATTATAACAGAATATGTAAAATTTGAGAGATCTATATTCTATTGTAAAAGGACAGGGATCCTACTTTTATCCATAATTTTAGAAACTTTTTAAAAACCAGGATTTGGAGAAAGATATTAATCCAGTTCTCCCAAACTACTCTGAATCACTAGCTGGCTACTAATATGTGGCTTTTCTTTATGACTACTTAATGAAAAACATGTTTTATATGATTTCTTTAAAAGTATCTCAATTTCCAGAGATATCTGATCCATAAAACTGTCCACTAAAACTTTTCCTTCCTGGAATCTACTCTGTGGTGAGTAGTAAAATGGATCATGTTTTTTCTTATGTAATCAGAGCTCTCTTCCCATTACTTTAAGTTTCCAGCTTGCACTAGTTTATATCCCCTCTCCCTCCTTTAATAATTATTTTACTATGAGATCAGTGGTAGCCTTCAGAAAATAGAAAATAAGTGTCCTGCTTTCTTATGTTTGAACAGCTTTGAATTATTTTCCCGCAACCTTTGCTGCAGATTAATTGCCTCAAAGAGCACTTGCACAGTGGATAAAAATTCTTAATATATCATTATAGCAAATCATACCAGTCACTTCGATACTCTTTCTTTGGCTTGAAAGGCTGTTTTATAAATTTAATTTTGCATATAAATTTTTGCTAACAATTCAAAGCCAGCCTGAAAGTCAGTCCGTCTTTATACTGTGAATATGATCTATGAGCAGATTTTTTGTGGTCTAGTAGTACAAAAGTGATTCCAGGTTCCTGGTGTGCTTTTATTGTGGATAGGAAATCCATGGAACAGTCTTAAATTGTACATAAAGTAAAGGTGAAGGTTCCCCCGCACATGCGTGCTAGTCGTTTCCAACTCTAGGGGCCTGTGCTCATCTCCGTTTCAAAGCCGAAGAGTCAGCGCTTGTCTGAGGTCATCTCCATGGTCATGTGACCGGCATGACTAGATGCCAAAGGTGCACGGAACGCTGTTACCTTCCCACCATAGTGGTCCCTATTTTTCTACTTGCATTTTTACGTGCTTTCGAACTGCTAGGTTGGCAGAAGCTGGGACGAGTAACAGGCGCTCACTCTGTTATGTGGCACTTGGGATTTGACCTGCCAAACCGCCGACCATCTGGTCGACAAGCTCAGCGTCCTAACCCACTGAGCCACCGCGTCCCTCAAATATCATAGATGATATTTAAATCCCAAGCCAATTCTACTGTCTGAGAAAGAGGCTTTAGCTTTTTGCCCCCTGAAGCATTCCTAATCCAGATTAAGACCACCCTTCCCCTTCCTCAGTGGTGGGATTGGTGGGATTCAGCCAGTTCGCACCACTTCAACAGAACCAGTAGCTAATTTTTGTTGCCCAGGCCCAGAATGGACTTCCGGAAGTGGCATCCATACAGAGAACTGGTTGTTCACATATTTGAATCCCACCACTGCCCTACCTGCTATATATACTGGAAACACTCCTTCTAATAGCAGTATTGGAAGGGAGATAGTACTGCTCTGGATTGGAATTACATTATGGAGAAAGGCTTAAAAGCATTCTCTGTCCATCAATGTTACGATCTCAGTTAGGTCAGTCCATCCTTTTAGTTGAAAAAAATATTGTCATCATATCCATTGTGAAAATTGGAACTTTAAGAAGCAGGATAGGAAGACTATTGTCCCTGCTGGACTTTAGTTTTAGAGGTGACTCTTGACAAGATAGACAAGAAAACAAACAAATATAGACAAGACAGACAAGAAAACAAACAAATGTTAAATCAAGCAATCAACCCAGAGTTTTCATTCACAAAGATGGTCAAGTTCAAATGATTTTACTGTAGGCACATTATGCAAAGACATGGCTTTCTGGAGAAGTCTATAACGCTGAGAAAGCTGGAAAAAAAAGGGAAGAGGATAACAAGCAACAAGTTGGATGATCTCAGTTACAGTGACCATGGAATATTTCATTAGAAGACCTAAAGGACCAGCCCGGAAATAGATCTTCATGTGCTTGCTAAGAGTCAACATCAATTTGATGGCATATAAGCCTGGGAGGAAAGCAGAATCATCCTCAATGTTGGACACATCAGTTTTCAAACAATTTTACCACTGCTGAATTCGCAACTTGGCTTCAGTCACCACAACTAGTTTTTTATTTCTATAGAACTAAACATTCACAATGCTTTTACTTTCACACATGCTTTTGTTTGTCTTTTCTCCCTCCCTTTCCCTGCTATAGGAAAGATTAATTCAGTGTGGTGAATAATGTTGGCTTCATTACCACTATTGTCAAGGGAGTAAATAATTTTCAGAAAATAATGAGTACATTGCATTTTTTTACTTGCAGGTTTAACAATAATGTGGCATGATTAAACAACAATTGACTGCATATATTGTAGTTTCCTTGTGTTTTTATTTTTCCCCTAAACTTCTCATTACAATCAATTAAAGAAGTTAACTACAGCCTCCAGAAATGATTGATGTTGAAATGCTATGTCCCAGGTAGAAACTCCACTTCCATCTACTTTCGATATGTTGGATCTTAGTTCCAGTGTGACCCTGGGGGCAACACTGAGTCCACTGATATGGTTGTTGAGTCCCCTGAATTTTGTCTCATATTTCTTTTACATTATTTTTAATTAAAACAAATGAATAAGAGGCTAGCAAAATCTAATACAAAGCAATAGTTTCAAGAATAGCATGCATCTTGAAAATTACCTTTTGGCTCCAAATAGACCTTATAGACATGATGGGTGGCTACAACTCAAAACTTTGTTTTTTGGGACAAAGATGGTTTGTGATTCATTAGTATAACATCCATTTTTGGAGACTGCATAAATATGATCTCAAATTCTAAGAGCCAAAGTGCCTCAGTTAGTAGTATAATAACATTAATACAATGTCCAACTGGCCCCTAAAGCTTGGGGATTTCTGTTTAAGCTCAACTCTGTTGGCCTCAAGCAAGTTATCCTTCCTCTCCATGTTTATTTGGAAGTGGGCCCCTTCATAATTAACACAACAAACTTGTAAATAAGCTTTAGAAGGATTGCACTTTGATTCGATCATATTTAGGCTCCCTGACCTTGGAGGAACCTTTCAAGCAGAACTGGGCTGGGAAAAGTTGCATATATTCATTCTTCTTTTGCTTTTCAATTATTTATAGTGGTGGCATTTCCTTACAGAATTCATCTTTCAGATTTGCATTCTCCTCCACTTCTAACTGTTTTAAATGGGCATAAAGATGCTAACATTGTTATCACAAACACTGATATTTGGGGTAGGTCACCCAGAACCAGCTAATTTTCTTTAAAATTGCACATCCTTTTTCTTAATACAAGTTATAGTTACGTAGTAATATTTCATACAAAGAAACCAATGTTCCAAGTTCCACCTAGAATCCAAGTGACTTCTCCAAAGTGAGAACTCAGCTAAGCTCTAATAGTCCAAGCAAGGAGTCACTTTTAATTCTTTATTGTCTGATAGTTTTATATCATGCTTTTAAAATACCAATTGTGGGCCATCAATAGCAGCAACAAAAATTCCATCTTTCTCCATTCCCCCATTTTTAGGCCTTTTTCATTCTGCACTGCCACCACTGGGAGGACGCATACAAGCTGTAACTTGTGATAATTGAGTTTACAGCATAGATTACATTCTTCTGTATAATTCTTTCAAGAAAAAGGCAACTCAGAACATACTGGAAGTCCTATCTCTTTGCTTTGGAACAAAGATTTGCATAGCATCTCCTAACTATGGTTTTCCAATTGCAGTCACCTCCATGCCCTTGGCTTTCTAGCCTATCAAATGTAAATTTGATAGCAGTGTTCCAATATCTCAGGGGTTGCCACAAAGAAAAGGGAGTTAATCTATTCCCCAAAGCACCTGAAGGCAAGACAAGAAGCAATGGATGTAAACTAAGCAAAGAGAGAAGCAACCTAGAACTAAAGAGAAATTTCCTGACAGTTAGAACAATTAACCAGTGGAACAACCTGCCTCCAGAAGTTGTGAATGCTCCAACTCTGGAAGCTTTTAAGAAGAGCCTGGACAACCATTTGTCTGAAATTCTATAGGTTTTTCTTTCTGAGCAGGAGGTTGGAGTAGAACACCTCCAAGGTCCCTTCCAATCTATTACTATTAATAATACTACTAGTAGTAGTATTACTAGTACTGTTATTATTAGCATTAGCATTATGAGGAGGTTCTGTGAACTGTGCTTATTCCCAAATAGAATACTTTTCCAAAGCCAAAGAGTTTGAACTTGGCAAATACTCAGTTTTGACGTCTTGCTCTACAAAATATGTGATTCTTATAGCATGGAGAAGGAGAGCTCTGTTGTCTGAAGGAACTTCAGTGGTACGTTGCTTCTGAAAACAAACAAGTATTGGAAATTCTCTGAATTGTTAGAACTGGTTGACCATTGCTCAATCTGCAAATGACATAATACTGTATCTAGACTCTGCCCAGGAACTGAGAAATGTATATGAATAATGGATCTAGTACCAATACATTATGCCAAATATGTTCAGGGATTATGTTATTATTATTTAAAGAAAATTATTAAGAGAGTGTATTCTTTTAATATATATGGCCTATTTTAAATAGTTTCTCCATAAACAATCTTTTGAATTCCACAAACCTCTGTTTTTGCTATTGATCACTTTTTTTCAGCCACTCATTGTCATCCAGAACTCTTGGACATGGCCAGTCATGATGTCAATATATAAGGCTTGAGGAACTTTTGATGCTGTTGAGCTTGGTGGTAGATAAGGACAGGGCAATGTAGTAAAACATTTTGTTCCTGTTTTAACAAAATAAACCAAACTCATATCATCTTGTCCACTACATCTTGATCTAATGGGATTCTTACAAAACTTTGCTGTTATCCAGTTTGATCTTAATACATATGAAAAAAAAATCCCTGTCTCCATGTCAATTTATTGGTGTCTCCAATGTGCATTATTTTTCAAATTTAGATTGTGTTACAATCACACATATTTGGGTAGCTTCCTGTGCCTACCCCTCAAAATAATTTTCTTTGCTACTTCTTCAAATTATAAAGAATTCTACAGAGACAGAATGTAGGAGCATTCAACAGATAGCGCAAACACACACACACAAACACACACACACACATCTGCTTTCATATAAGTTATAATTCTTTCTCTGTTATTATATCACGAAAGTGCATGGATTTTTGCAAAATAATGCATAAAAAGTAAGTCTTCTACCAATAGACTTAGCTATTTAAATTCCAGCAACAGGAGGGATGACCACAAATGGAACAGAATTAAGTCTAGTCATACGTTTTCTCTTCTTACTGAAAGTAGCAAAAGAACTTTGAAACAGAGACTGGGGAAAAAGAATACCAAGAGTCTTGAAATGAATCTTTCTATATTTATCCATAAAGTTTGATGACAAATTTCCCTCTTCTAGGCAAAACACATTCTTCTTCCCAGTGCTGCTTCTGAGAGACAGGGAAATATCAAAATTCCTTTTCAATTTTTTTGAGAACATCTAAAACTATCTGCCAAAATGAATTGTGCTTTCCGTTCTATATACTCCTTCACAAACAACCAAAGATCTAAGGTCAAACTACCAGCTTGCCACATACCTGTATTTGATTGCTCCTTGTTGTATATAGAATAGAATAGAATAGAATAGAATAGAATAGAATAGAATAGAATAGAATAGAATAGAATAGAATAGAATAGAATAGAATAGAATAGAATAGAATTGGAAGGGACGTTGCAGATCTTTTAGTCCAGCCCCCTGCTTAAGCAGGAGAACCTATACCATCTCACACAGGTTGAATGTCCAGTCTCTTCTTAAAAATCTCCAGTGATGGAGCACCCATGATTTCTGGGGGTAATTTGTTCCACTGTTTGATTGTCCTCACTGTCAGGAAGTTTCTCCGTAGTTCCAGGTTGCTTTTCTTTTTGATCAGTTTCCAACCATTGTTTTTCGCCCTTCCCTCTGGTGTTTTGGTGAACAACCTGGCCCCCTCTGCCTTGTGGCAGCCCCTCAGATACTGGAATACTGCTATCATGTCTCCCCAATTTCATCTTTTCTTCAGATTAAGAAGTCCCGTAGCCAAACCCAAGTCCCGTAGCCATTCTTTGTACGTTTTAATCTCCAGGTCTTTGATCATCTTAGTCGGTCTTCTCTGAATTTTTTCCAAACTTTCAACATCTTTTTTGTGATAAGGTGACCAAAATTGGCTGCAGTATTCCAGGTGTGGTCTTACTAGGGTTTTATAAAATGGTATAATACTTCATGTGATCTTGATTCTATGCCTCTGTTTATACAACCCAGGATTGTATTAGCTTTTTTGGCTGCTGCTGCTGCACACTGCTGGCTCAGAGTCAACTGATCTTCCACTAGGACTCCAAGGTCCTTCTCACAGTTACTGTTTTTAAGTCAGGTCTTGGCCAATTTGTATTTGTATCTTTGGTTTTTCCTGCCTAAATGTAAGACATTGCTTTTCTCCAAATTGAAACTCATTTTGTTGGATAGGGCCCATTGCTCAAGTTTGTCAAAATCTTTTTGGATCATGAGTTCGTTTCTGGAGTGTTGGCTACTCCTGTCAGTTTGGTGTCATCTGCAAATTGATGAGTTCCCCTTTGTTTCCCTCATCTAAGTCAGTACTGGGCCTAAAACGGAACCTTGTGGTACCCACTGCTTACTTCTCTCCATGTGGATGTAGTGCCATTGAGGACTACTCATTGAGTATGGTTTGTTAGCCAGCTACAGATCCATCTGGTGGTGATGTTTTCTATTCCCCCTTTCCTTAGTTTACCAAGGAATAGGTTGTGATCTACTGTACCTTGTCAAATGCCTTACTGAAATCTAAGTATACTATGCCCACTGTGTTTCGCTGGTCTACTAGTTTAGTCACTTTATCAAAGAATGAGATGAGATTGGTTTGGCATGATCTGTTTTAACAAATCCATGCTGGCTACTAGTTATGACTTTGTTTGTTTCTAGTTGTTTGCAGATCTGTTTTTTGATTATCTATTCTAGGATCTTCCCAGGTACTGATGTTAAACTAATTGGTCTGTAGTTTCCTAGGTCCGTTTTCCCCCCCTTTCTTGAAGATGGGGACCACATTAGCCTTTTTCCAATCTTCAGGTACTTCCCCAGTGCTCCAGGATTTATGAAAGATGTGGTACAGTGGTTCTGAGATAACATCTGCCAGCTCCTTCAGTACTCTGGGATGTGGCCTGTTGGGTACCGGTGATTTGTATTTCTCCAGGTTTGATAAGTGTTCCCTTATCATTTTCTTGTTTATTTTAATTTTTGTTTTTAGTATGTCTTTTGCAGTGGTGTTTTTTGGTGTGTTGGGCTATAGTTTCTTTTTGTGTGATGACTGATGCAAAGTATGAGTTAAGTAGTTCTGCTTTCTCCCTGTTGACTGTTATTTCCTTGCCATCTTCTCTCTTTAGTGGGCCTGCAGTTTCTTTGACTTTTTCTTGTTGTTAATTTGTTGGTAGAAACTTTTTTTATTATCCTTATTATCTGTTGTAAGTCTTTGTTCTTCTGAGCCTTTGCTTTCCTGATTTCATCTTTGCATGTTCTGGGTGTCTGTCTGGCTGTCATGTTTATGTTTGGGGAACCCATACCTCATGTTCCCCCCCTACATGGTCTGGTAACTACTCCCAATAATGTGGTCAAAAATCTCCCTCAGGTCTTGCTGGTGTAATTTTCTTTACAATTTTTATTTTGCACTTAAAATTCAAAATAGGCATGCTACTGCTTAAGGTATCTAGTTTAAACTATTGAAATCCAGAAACAAATCTGGGAGAAGAAGGGAGAAAAAGGAGGAGGAGGAGGAGGAGGAGGAGGAGGAGGAGGAGGAGAGACCACCATCAATAGAAAATAGTTGCCTGTCTGGTTTAGTTAAATCCCATAATTCAGCGTTATGAGATGATTCACTGAATAATCAGAAGATTTATTAATCTTTCGGAGTAATAAGACCTAAGCAGCAAGATATTTAGCAATGATGCATTTCTTGGAGAAAGTTAACTGCATAGTGAATAAAGCAAATGAAATATAGCTATGTTATAGAAAAAGCCCCTTGATACCGTCAAGATGAGATGAGAGAAGACAAAACAACTTAATGCCTTTGAAATATTTATTAGCTTCTTATTACATTTTGTTGGTATTATTTCTTAGATATAGGGTGTAGAATTTTGGGGCTGAACAGAAAAAGAGTACAAGACCCATTAGAACACAACAGCAGAAGGCAAGTAAGTGCTGCATACAATTCTATGCACATTCATAACTTTTTATTTTATTTACCTACGCGGTGGCTCAGTGGGTTAGCACGTATTCCAATAGAGCGATGTTCCCTGAAGATGGGCTCCAGCATGAGTCTGAAAACTCAGAAAAGTATATCTCTGATCCCAGTGACCAACCCAGATTCGACCTGGCAGGATTTCCGGAGCTCAGAATTAAGCTGGTATTCCCATACCAAAACAAGAGAACTGTGAATTGTATGTATGCTGCATGGAGAGGGGGGTGTAATTCTGAGGTATACCTGTTCCCTGAAAATAAGACCTAGCTTGATTTTATGTGTGTCTAATATAAGCCCAAGGGATGCGGTGGCTCAGTGGGTTATAGGACGCTGAGCTTGTCGATCAGAAAGTCGGCAGTTTGGCCGGTCGAATCCCGAGTGCTGCGTAGCAGAGTGAGCGCCTGTTACTCGTCCCAGCTTCTGCCAACCTAGCAGTTCGAAAGCATGTAAAAATGCAAGTAGAAAAATAGGGAACACTACGGTGGGAAGGTAACAGCATTCTGTGCACCTTTGGCATCTAGTCATGCCGGCCACATGACCACGGAGACGTCCTCAGACAAGCACTGGCTCTTCGGCTTTGAAACGGAGATGAGCACCGGCCCCTAGAGTTGGAAACGACTAGACGCATGTGCGGGGGAACCTTTACCTTTACCTTCACTTATAACAATACTTTCAATGTACTTTTCATGCCAGGTTATCTAGGTCCACAAGAGTGATAATAAACCAGTGAGATAAAAAAACCCTAAGATATATTGAAAGTATAGAGCAGCAGAGCTAATTAAATAAAGCAGTATAATGCTTTTAAATGCTAGAGTAAGTAGGCTTGAATATGGCACTGGAATGATAGCTACATTGTGCCATCTGACATTAAAAAAGGACCATTTTAGAATAAAGACAACCCTATAGAGCAACTCCTCATCATTTGCCAGCCTCCCAGTCCCTTGGCTGCAAAGCATTCCCAGACAAACTAATTTGATGCCTTTTCAACAACATCCAGGGATGTATGTAAGGATAAGGGTGGGCATTCAAAAGGTTAAGATATCCACACAATCAGACCCTTGCCACTTTTAAAAGTGCATGTATTGACTTTCTGGATCCCATATCATCCTGATTCCTCATCACAAAAGCCACCTTTTTGTGCACATTCAGGCAAATGCAAACAACATGAAGTAAGGATGAATTTGATGCGTGCAATAATTTCCTTTTATTTTCTTCTTGTGTGGAATGTGGACATTTTCAGGGGGAATAAGGGGATGAGTTCAGACTTGGTCTCTTTTGTATTTGGTTCACAACATCACACACAAATATGTGAGGGATGAAAATGGTACTGATGTTCTGACATATATTTATTCCTTCTGATGAAATTTCAATTTGTCATGGGTGCTTTTTTGAGAAGAATTTTATCATTGGAGGATGCCCATGGCTCAGAGAAGAGCAGTAATTCTTTGGTTCTTATTTTTAAACTTTCAAGTTCAACTAGTGTGAAAATAACAATGTATCATGTTCAATGCTTTTTGAGAAATTAAAAAGGGGAAGTTACC
Organism: Vipera berus; assembly: GCF_964194415.1. NCBI lineage: Eukaryota > Metazoa > Chordata > Lepidosauria > Squamata > Viperidae > Vipera > Vipera berus. The sequence goes on along the minus strand of NC_138202.1, from coordinate 293,926,334 downwards.
TAAGGATATATGGGATTTTTGTTTAATCAAGAAATTAAGTTACCTCAGAGGTTAGGGAAAATAAATAATATAATGTGCTGAGCTATTTCTATTGAAACAGCACTAAATAAGATCAGTCAACAAAGTTTACTAGGCCATGCCTTCTTTTCCTCAAATCATCAGGCATTGGGACTGAGCAAAAATCAGGTTTTCTAACAATCTAAGAGTCAATCAAACTGAGTCCTAATCAAACAAGGGCTAGAAAAGACCTAATCAGAATTTAAGAGATCTTATTTAGAATACAAAGTAAAATCCCAGGCAGCAAATTAAAATTGCACATTTATTTGTTTGTTTGTTTATTGATTTATATCTTGCCTTTATTATTTTTATAAATAATTCAAGATGGTAATCATACTTCATATTCCTCTTTTCTTTTATTTTTCCCACAACAACAGCCCTGTGAGGTGGATTGGGCTGAGGGAGACTTCCTGTTTCAAAATCACCCAGCTGGCTTTCATGCTTAAGTTTATAAGATGTGGTCTTTATTTTCATGGTATTACTTCCAAATGGAGATATTTATTCCAAAGACTGTCAGTCCTCATAATATTGTTGGTATCTACTCAGTCCAGCATGCAGCTCTATTCTGAAGGATGCTGAGTAGATTCTTTCTACTTTGCCCCCAGAGTTGGCTGGTATCTGGCACTATCCAAATTTAATAAAATCAGTCAATCAATCATTGCACTAAATATGTTTTTCCTCATAAACAGTGCAGTTTTCCTTCTCTCAGTTTTAAGGAAAGAAAATAATAAAACTAAAATATTACAAAGGTACTGTAACAGTAGATCTTCATAAGCATGCAATGAGATAGGAGATGGAAGTCAATTTGGAATAAGAGGAGCTGTTCTACGACTTTTACCCATAGAAGATATATGGTTACTTCATTGTCTTTGTTATGCTTTTGCCAGAATGATAAGTCCAGTTTTATGGTTTTTATGCTGTTTATATTTTCTTATAATACAGTTAATCACATTATAACATTTGTGGATGATCATCTAATATCACAACAATGTGTAGAAATCTATGAAATGACTTCAAAAACTTTTTCATGTGAATTCATCTATAGAATTTCAAGCCTCATCCATCTATGTCTCAAACACAGTTGAAGAAACCATATTTTCAACAATTGAGAAGCAATTTGGCCATGGAAATATGCTTTATAACCTCTAAATGCCCTGCAGTATGAACAAAAGATTCATACACTTTCATCCTCAATATTTAATGTAACACTGAAGGGTCTGTTGTAGAAATGTCAGAGTCCATTTAAATTCTACAAAACCTTGGCCTCAGTAACAATCTAGAGGTCTTAGGTTAAGTATGTACTACATAAAAATAAAGGATTTCTCTTTATCAGGATTACAGTATTGTTGCCTTTCCATTCCATTGAACATTTTGTTCTGGTGGTATTAAGAAGCAAGTTTTGCCTTCCTTATTTCACTTATCTTTTTGAACATATCTAGCATGTTCTTTCTGGTTTTTGTTTCAAAGACTTAAGAAAGAATGATAGAAATTCGATTACAGTGGTACAGATATATATGAATAACTCTACATTCAAAAAAGATTTTGTCAAAAATACTGCATAGCAATGTTGGAATTGATATTTTTTTCAGATAGAAAGTAAGAAAGGGGTAACTTCATAATTTGATGCAGGGATGAGGAGTCAGTGACGCTCCTTTATATATGCTGAATTATATTACCGAGAAGCCTTAATCAGGAAAGGTTTCGGATGTCGGAAGTTTAAAGCATCTGGAGATCCACAAGTTTCCTAAAGCTGGGTTAACTGTATTCTGAATGACATATTGTCATCTCAGTTGCACTATGGGAGAGGAATCTTATGATCAAAGAAGATCCAAATTTCCCTCAAATGTGTTAAATAGTAAGGATTATTTTAAAGGTAAAACTAAGGAAAATTTATACATTCCTTATTATATCCCTGTTTTGGCTCCAGAAAGCTTGGAAAGAAGTCTGAGTCTGTCCCAGTCTTGACATGGAGCACAACAAAAGTGATCCATATAGAAAACTGTGCAAACATACACAGCATCTTGAGGTAGGGAGGAAAGAAAAGAGTTTGGGCCTTCTATGGGCTTTTTAAACTGGTCCTGTTTCTCTTTTGATCAATTTGTTATTTGGAGGTGAACCCTTCTCTCCCTGAGGGATTAATAACAATTTATACAAATAGCCAGATTGGCTGAGACTGTTCTTTTTTTCAGACATCAATCCACCAATGGCAATTGGCTACTAGGCAGCAATGGTGCTCGTATACATAGGTTGGCATTGGTCACTGGGCATCAGCATGTTTCTGATGCTGAATTATCAATAATCTTAACTTAAAAAGGGAGGTGAAAAAGGAGCCAGGCATCAGCAACTGGAACTCATCACTTCCCTTGTTCTGAGATTCTTGAAGACTTCTCACAGCATGTAGAGGGTGTGTTTTTTACAACACTAATTTTGAAGTAGGCTTAAAAATAGCCCACTTCTGAGGCTTTTGAGGGGGTATTGAATCATCCAGCATCTGAAATAAAACAAGGCATGGACAAAGTGTTTCGTGTGAATTCCTGGATTGCTAAGCAGAGAAAGTTGCCTAGAGATGTGGTGGTTTATTTTGTAAAAAGGGAAATTAGAGATGAAGTTATACAAGCTGCCTATGATACTAAAGTTGTGATTGCTGGTCAAGAAGTTTTGGTTCTAAAAGAAATTCCTCCAAAGATTTTAAAGAGAAGGAAGGACTTTATATTTCTTGTGCAAGAGCTCAAGCAAAGAGATATAAGGTTCAGATGGGAGATCCCAGCTGGGTTGAGCTTCATGTATGATGGCAAAAGGTACTGTTTGGGTACTGTGAAGCAAGCGCATGATTTTTACAACAATGTTTTAAAAGCAACCCCATCAACACTTCTGGAAGCTGCAGAGGGATCTGGAGAAGGAGAACATCAAGAGGATGAAGATGGACAGATAGACGAGAAGGGTACAGGAGGAGATCAAGCTGCAACTCTTTTGGATGATCCTAGAGAACAGAGGGTGACGCGTGCTGCCTTAAAACGCTCAAAAAAGATTAAAAAATAAGACCAGTAGAAATCTATGGAACTTCCACAATATACTTATAGTCAAGTGGTAGCTGTGTTTTTAAGAGTTTTGGGATGATATCTATGGTAACAGAATGTTCAATTTGGAATTAATGGACAATTTACTACAGAGGAAGAGGAAGAAAGTTTTGTGGGTTAATGCGGGTTAATTTGTGTAAGAACTATCTATTATAGCCTATTTTGGCTAGAGAGGTTAATAGGGATAGGTGCTTGTGATGTGTAAGTGAGAATATGTCTAGGTAATAGTGAATTGGGGAAGAACATAGATGGGAATGATGTTAGTTTTCTTTTATTTTAGTTCTTTATACATATTCAGTATTGTTAAGGATTGGTCTACTCTATATAAGCTAGAGAGTGATGGATTTTAGAGTTTATAATTGTTAGTATATGATTGTTTATGATTGCTTTTTAGATATATACCTTGTATTTTGCTCTGGGAAGTCGGGGGGGGGAGGGGGGGAGGAGGGGAAGTAGAGGGGTGGGAGGCAGGGGAGGGAGGAGGGAGAGGGGGAGGGGGGGAGATAGGGGGGAGGTAGGGAGGGGAGGAGGGAGGGGGAAGGGGGGTTTTTCAAAGGAAAATTGTATTTTAAAACTTTTCAATTAAAAAAAAAAAAAATAGCCCACTCATTTAGGGGCAACAAAAGAGATTAGAGATTTAGAAGCACACTTCTTTTTACTTAAAGGTGGGGATTGCCAGATCTTTGGCATTGCCACTGTTTTATATATCTTAAAACATGACATTCAGTAAAAGTCTTGCTTTTAACTCTCTGAATCATCTGTTTCTTCTTCCCTCATCATCTTCATCATCATCCCCATTCTCATACTTTTCATCACTGACATTTACTTCTCCCCTTCATTAGCTCAAGGCAAATATATAGGGGTTCTCTTCTCATTTATTTTCGATCCTTGGGCTGAGAGATAATAGCTGGCTCCAACATCAGCTTCATGTTTGAGCAAGTACTTGATTAGTTGCATCCTGAAAGGTGGATCAGGTTGACAAGACACTGTTGCTGAATCACAGTGCAACCTTGGTTCTCACAATATCACATAGAAGCCATGAAGAGGAGGATTTTGCAATGAGACACTATAGCACACTGCTTTTATCACTTGCACTTGGATCTCCCTTTTGCCATTCCAGGACTTTCATTCTCTCCCATGTCACAATTTATGGGCAAGATGATAAAATAACATTTTTTCATCCAAATGCATCCCTTTAATTGCTCCACCCCTTTCCCACAAGCAAAAGAAAACACTTTATGTTGATAGCACATATAACATTATAACTTCCAAATAGATATTAGATATTAGATATCCATACAATATCTAATAAGCTATTAGGCTGTAGCATGAAACTGCATGCACGTGTGTATGCAGAGTGGGGAGACTTTGTTTTGCAGTGATGTGATTCTGCCATTTCTTAATATTATTACCTTATTTCCAGCCATTATTAAAAAATGTGCTATTCTTTCATGTACTTTCTCAGAGAACTCTATACATCATAGTCGGTTTGATTTCAGGGGTGACTTGTGATCCTAATAAGAACAGTAATTGCATTTTGCATTAGCTTAATAGGTTTGGAAAGGATCATGAATGGAATTCAGTGAAACAGATAATTAAGAGCTACAACCATCTGTGTTATTTGAATACAACACAACATTTAGATTGTAAATCAGCCATAAATGTCTCTTTCCTATTTTTGTTTATTTATTTATTTTTTGCTGCAATCACCATGCCTATAATATTTGGTTTTCTAGACTGCTAAGTGATGGCATGTGGTTGCACAGAATGTGATGGAGGAGGAACAATGGCCAGTAACAGCAGTAGAGTATTTCCCTGCTTCTAAAGATACTTAATGTTCATAAAGCTTAAAAATATATACTTTTTTCTCTCTGTATCGATTCCAACTAAACTTTGATTTCATTGTCAATTTTTATCTTACATTATGTGTCAGTGTAAGCATTTAATCTATTTAAAACCAAGTCAAAATATTTTCCCCAAAAACAACTTGCCAAAATGAAATGAAGGGTGAAGAAAAGTGGGAATGAAACTGATTTTTGCCCCATTAGAATATTTGTTTGCAATATATCAGATTGGATTATCCGAGACTGACAATTATTCTCCAGATTCTCACATCGTTTTATAATTTCTCACATTATGACTTTTGATTTAAACAATGAGGAAATGTTGCAGCTTTACTCTGTGGCCATCTGTATGCAAAACATTTGCTCTGAAACTGAGCTAAAATCCTTTGTGGTATGGAATTTCACCTTTTATAAGTTTTAGTTCCTTGAAATCACTATAAATAGCTATCCATCTTTATAAAGGTTCCTGTGTGTCTGTCAGCACACTAAATGTGCCTTCTATAGGCCACAGTATGCTGGCTTGCAAAGTAATCTCTAGATGAGAGATACCTTATTCTTGCATAGAATAATGTGAATCTTTTTGGTGGCATACTAGCCCAATCATGAAAAAAATGACTGTTATTATCCTCACTGTTAGAAGAAATGCTGCATGCATGGCACTGGTGCAACTAAGGCTAGTGATGTATTAGGTGAAAGTTCGATTGACCAAAGGCATGAAAGGGCGGGGTATGGGTCAATAGGAATCTAGGAATCCACATGGTAATGACAACAGTAAGTGAAAGATGTACAATATGAGCAGTAGTAATGTAAATAGTAAAGAACATGAATTGACCCATAAAATGAGAGAAAGTAAAGTGAGCATGTTGTGGAATTATGACAGTGAGAGAAAGGGAAGGATGCAATAGATCTGAATCAAGATGACCTGATCCCGAAGTATACAAAGATGAGGAGAAATTTTAAATATGGAATGATCATTATTTCATTGTGTCAGAATAAATTTTGGCAACAAGAATGAAATTTGAGTAAAGAGGAAACAAGTAAAAAAACTGTAAAAGTAGAATTAATACAGATGAAAAAATATAACAATTTCTTTCTTTCTTTCTTTCTTTCTTTCTTTCTTTCTTTCTTTCTTTCTTTCTTTCTTTCTTCTTATCCATCTATCTGTCTATCTTTCTATCATCTATCTATTTCCATCTTTATCTCTTACCGCATGCCTAACCATTTCTGGGTGTGTAATAATAGATTAAAATATGCAAAATAAAATAAATACAGATTAAAGATTATTCTTCCAAAGGATTAAATGGAAAATGAACACAAGATAAGAGAATATGAAGCAGTTTAAAACAGAGTTAGATGAATAGAATAGAGCTGGACGGGATCTTGGAGGCAAGCTCAGCGTCCTAACCCACTGAGCCAAAAATACTGCATAGCAATGTTGGAATTGATATTTTTTTCAGATAGAAAGTAAGAAAGGGGTAACTTCATAATTTGATGCAGGGATGAGGAGTCAGTGACCCTCCTTTATATATGCTGAATTATATTACCGAGAAGCCTTAATGAGGAAAGGTTTTGGATGTCAGAAGTTTAAAGCATCTGGAGATCCACAAGTTTCCTATGAAATGGATGCGAGGTGGTTCAAAGGAATACGGCTGGCCACAACGAACAGACCGGTGATGCGCTCTATGAGCGGAGGGCAGAGACACTGACAGTATAAATGCGATCTCCCCACCCCAGTGTTTCCATCTTGACAACGTTGGCAGTTAGCCAACGAAAGCTTGATCTTTTAACAATAAAACTGTTTTGGTTTTTTTCACTCTATCCCAGTGTTCGTATAGTTTGTATATATATGAAACAATCAGAGAAAGCAAGCAAGGAATATTCAGATTGAGCAAGGAATATTCAGAGAGACTTTGATGGCAATTAAAAATAGTTTTGGAAGTCAGTGAAAAGAATTAAACCAGGATTTGGTATGAAGCTAGAATGAATGATGAAAGAATTATAGTGGAATACATTGTTTCTGTAGAACTGGTATCTATAGAAATTACAAATATTGTGGGAATGTTTATAAATGGTAAAGGTGCAGACATAAAGTTGATGTGAGAAATATTAAAATATGGTTGAGGTTTGCTTATGAAGTGCTTGTGTGACTTATTTATTATTTGCATAAAAACTGAATCTATGCTTGTTAATGCTAATATTATTTCCTTATATAAAGGGAAAAGTAGCAAGAGTGAATGTAAAAATTGTAAAAGGATCAATCTGGAAAGTAACTGTAAGATGCTTGGTGTTGCTGAAGAATTGGATGCTCCTGAATGAATGAATGAATGAATGAACGAATGAATGAATGAATGAACGAACAAGCAAGCAAGCAAGCAAGCAAGCAAGCAAGCAAGCAAGCAAGCTAGCAAGCAAGTAAACCTAGGAAGTTGTTTGGCAGAATTCTGATAGAAAGTATATGTTTGTCTGAAATGGTATAGGGTTTCCTGCCTGAGCAGGGGGTTCAACTAGATGACCTCCAAGGTCCCTTCCAACTTTGTTGTTGTTGTTGTTGTTGTTGTTGTTGTTGTTGTTGTTGTTGTTATTATGAAATAATAACGATCAACAAAATTTTGGAACTTCACTGTAGCTTTTCTGGCAGGAATTATGCAAACCAGATTTTTGCTCTTAACTGATAATTAAGAAATCTATGAATATTAGAACATTTGCTGCATGTTTCTTAATTTATAGAATAATTTAATTTAGAGAAAAAGTATGATAAGAGTATATATGGATTATGGAACTTTTGGCCCAAAATAATGGTATATGATGAAAATAAAGAAAGCATGAGAATAGATTAAACATTTAGCAAATGATTTAGTATAGAGAAAGTATAGGGACAGGGATATGTAATATTTTCTTGATTGTTTAGTATATTTAGGGATAAATGCATAATTTATACCTATAGAGATGTTAGAAGTATGTTGGTTGGGGAAATGTACGTGCTGTTGGCTAGGTACCTAAAGTTACAGAAATTTACAGGTTTACAACAAGTGCTAGATTGCATTCTGCAAAGAATATGTATGTGAAAACTGATGTATGGAAGACCAAGAACTTGTGCTTGACAGAAAAAAAGTTGAGTGAACAATTGTACATTACAATATATATAAATAATGGAAACCTAGAACAAGGAATAGGGACGCGGTGGCTCAGTGGGTTAGGACGCTGAACTTGTCGATCGGAAGGTCGGCAGTTTGGCGGGTCGAATCCCGAGTGCCGCGTAGCAGAGTGAGCGCCTGTTACTCGTCCCAGCTTCTGCCCACCTAGCAGTTCGAAAGCATGTAAAAATGCAAGTAGAAAAATAGGGACCACTACGGTGGGAAGGTAACAGCGTTCCGTGCGCCTTTGGCGTCTAGTCATGACGGCCACATGACCACGGAGACGTCCTCAGACAAGCGCTGGCTCTTCGGCTTTGAAACGGAGATGAGCACCGGCCCCTAGAGTCGGAAACGACTAGCACGCATGTGCGGGGGAACCTTTACCTTTACCTTTAGAACAAGGAAATGAATTTGTCCATTTTAATAAAATGAGAAAATGTATGGAGAAATATTAAGTTGTGCAAATTTTAAGCTGGAGTTGTGTAACCCTTGGAGCTGTATAAAATGTGCGTAGAACCCCATTCATATGCAGCTGGCATAAAATTGTTATGGTACATTAGGTGGAATGTGAGGTTTTTTAATTTTGTAGGGCGTTTGTTTGAAGCTTTTATTAGATTTATGTTAAATGATTGTTGTTAGCCATCCAGGAATGCATTGTATAAAAAGGTCAGCCATATAAATCTTTTAAATAAATACAATAAACATTCTCCTACCAGGTTGTTTTAAGAATTACATTAAGAAGCCACACTGTTTTCAGTGTTGTGACTAAGGTTCCTTCCAAACAAGTAATTTAGAGCTCAGTTGTTACATTTATTCCATTTTTTTCCACTGGAAATTAACAAGATGTTATTACATCATCATAATCCTTTCACCCAGGCCTTTTTTCTCTTTTATTACATAACCCAAAGTAACAATCAGACCTCCTTGGTAAAGATTGGAAAAGCAACACATTCTCCAAAGTACATGAATCATCCTTAGCAAAATCCTTGTTCATAGAAATATATTTTTATTTCCTTGATATGAAGTGTCCGAAGAAAACGGGAAAGTAAAAGAGAAGTACCAAACTGTTTAGAAAACTGAAGCAGGAAGAAGAATACTCTATACAGATAGACAAATGGATAAATGGACAAATGTGTTCAATAACATTTTCATTTTCTTAAGCCTAGCCCCTTATTTTCTCTAGTTTAGAGGCAGAGTTGGATGATAAATGTATTTGTTTCATGTCAATTTTCATATTATTTTGTTTGCAACTCAGAGATATACAATGAGGTCTAAAATACACGTGTGCAGAGTTCCATTTTTATCAAAATGTTGCAACGGAGCTGGCAATTAGAGGGAGAAAAGGGTATGATAATACCTATGCTGTGGAAATACAAGAGATAATGCAGGACATTTTTTTAGAAAATTGGCACATATCAACTTAATAGGTTGGGGCATTTTTGGAAGATAGTTGCTCAAACTGCAGTTTAATAAAATCTTGCAAAGAACATTAAAAAAAGAAAATGTAGGTGTGCTATTTAAAAACCAAAACCACCTCAGTCCTAATAAAATTGTGGTGCTAAAATGATAATGGGAAGAGAAGAATTAGCTTCAGGAAATAATGAACTGGAGTAACCAGTTCAAATATTGAGAAAAAGTATGTGGTTAGATATAGAACGATAGAACGATAGAACGATAGAACGATAGATAGATAGATAGATAGATAGATAGATAGATAGATAGATAGATAGATAGATAGATAGATAGATAGATAGATAGATAGATAGACAGACAGACAGATAGATAGATAGATCTAGCAAAAAAATCAACTGAGAGGTAGCTTAGAATGCTGGGCATTACTCTGTTCTGATAGGGGCACATACAATTTGTGTGTGCTACCTGCTGTAAGATATGCCGGTGAAACATGCTTTTTGGGGCCTTTCTAATAAAGCGCTTAGGGGGGAAAAATCAAGAAACCATGCTCTGCATGCTTTATCTCCCTTATTTTATATTAGCAAATAGTTCTGGGTTTTGTTATATCATTTCTAAACCAATGAACTATATACTCTTTCTGTCCCAGTGCTCAGTGTGTACTGAGTAAAAGTATATAAACAAACTAGTAATAATAATAATTACAGCAACAACTTTGGAAATGCCCAGTCATCTGAGAGAAGACAAAATTAAGTAAACATTTACTTCAGCTTACTGCTTATACAGAAACAATTTGTGCTCAAATATAACTTGGAAAAGTACTCGTAAGTGTTTTGTTTTTCTCTCATTTGCTTCTAGCAGATTCCGATGACTCCATGCTATCCCGCTTTCTGCATCTTAGGTTTTGACTGTTTGGGATTAAAGATGTGTCTGTTTCATATGTAAGAAAATAAATGCTTAATTTTGAGGTTCAGCATTCATCATTTCCTTTTCTGGTTCTACAATGGTTTTGGTTCTCCCTAGTCACTTGTAGAGAGGAATTGACTTAATAGCATCTCAACATGCATAGCATCTCTACTTGAATACAGTATAAGCTCTTAATTCTAGCATTTGAATTGCTTATCATTTGGGAAATTGGAAGCTTCAGACAAGGAGAATTGTCCAAAGGAAAAAAAAAAGAAAATTATGAGACAGACTTGAAAGCTGGGAGGGATTCTTGGCATCCTAGGCTATCCCAAAGCCCTCTGTCATGGCAGCCTAGACTCAGATAAGGGACCGACAATGAGCATCCAGATCCAGAGTTGCTGGATTAACTGCTGGCTGGGAAGCTGCAATCAGAGGAGATAAGGATGTTCCTGCAGATGACAAGTCTAGTGGCCACCCCCTCCCAGTGCAGGGGCTCATTGTGTGGAAAAGACAGCAGAACAAAGATGATCTGCAAGGCTTCTTGCAAGAAAAAAGCTTTGCCTTTCCAAATGAGCAAGACTGGAACGGCTTCTGCTTAAGATGATGAGTGAGCTCAAGCCCCTCCATTGGCAACAACCATTCAGTATTCAGAATCCACATGACTTGACTCCCAATTTGAAATCTTGTGACTTTGCCTCTGGATTGACTGACAAACCAATGTGTGGACCTTTGGACTTGGCTTGACTTGTACCCCATTTTAGATTGGAATGCTTTCAAAGTCAGCTTGCTGAACTTTGTGGAAGAGGTTTCTCTACAGGTAGTCCTCATGCAATGGCCATTCATCAAAGGTAACTTATGAATGGTCTTCAGATTTATGACCATTTGAGCATCCCCTGAATCATAATCTGGGCATTCGGCAACACTTACAACAATTGCAGTGTCCTGCAGTCACTTGCAACCTTCCCAGGTGGCTTCCAAGAAGCAAAGTCAATTGGGAAGTTGGCAGGAGATTGCCAGTCATGTGTTGACTGGCAAACCTTAATAATCACAGGTGATTTGCTTACCAACTGTGGCAAAAAGGTAGTGAGTTTGGGTGCAATCATATGAAGCGTCACTTAACAACCCCATCACTTAATGATGAATTTTGCAGTCCTTGTGGTTATAAGGTGAATATTACCTGTACTCTCTCCCTATCTGTGCATTTACACTCAGTTTGTCTTTGTTTATTTACTTCACAACACTAAGTTGTACAAACCCTTGTGTGTGTGTGTGTGTATGTGTTTTGCCTGGGATAGGACACCCCAGTGGTGGGATTCAGATATGTGAACAACCAGTTCTCTATGTGGATGCCACTTCCGGAAGTCCATTCTGGGCCTGGGCAACAAAAAATTAGCTACCGGTTCTGCCAAAGTGGTGCGAACCGGCTGAATCCCACCACTGGGACACCTTCAAAGAACCTGTAGCATGTTTGATATCAACATTTTCTGCTTTTTATTTTCTTTTAATACTTTTGGGGAGAATTTAAGAGGTTTTTCTTGACAAATAAAATGTGTGTCTGAAGTTGTAGAAATCAGAGGACTTATTTTACCTCTTAGAGCTCTTTCCTATCCCCCAATTTATACCACTTCTCCTCATCTGGAGGGAAAGAATAAGGCACAATGAAAACCTTAAGCCTCATAAAGTTAAGCTGCTTAAGGTTGCTACTTTTCCCTTTTTTTAATTTATTCTTTATTTTTGCAGTATTTGTAACCTGTCCAGTCAAAGTCTTTGGGCAGTGTACAATAAAAAAAATCATGCAATAGTGTAATTTAACAACATACATGTACATCAATGGTGCCTATTTGAATCACTTAAGATTTGCAGATGATGTTGTTCTCTTCTCACAAGACCCAGAAGAACTACAAAGACACATACAAGAGCTGTGCAAAGCAGGAGAACTATTTGGCTTAAAAATAAACCTGAAAAAGAGTCAGGTTATGTTTAATAAATTCACCAAAAAAAAGAAAAAAAAAGAAATTATATTTGGAGAAGAATTAGATGTAGTAAACCACTATATATACCTTGGCGAATCTCAATGGAAGGTAATATAATAAAGGAAATTGAATGGCATGTTAAATGTGGTTGGCAGGGATTTGGTAAGCTAAACATAATTTTCAAGAATGACTCCCCCTATGACTGAAAAGTTTTTGATCAGTATGTGCTATTTTTTTAATCCCATTTATATCCCGCCCTTCTCTGAAGACACAATCAATGTGCTTAGCAATAGCCTTCATTCTATGTATATGACTGCTTATTAGGGCTTTCGCCCCCCCCCCAAGCGGCATTATTACAAAGTCAGCTTATTGCCCCCAACAATTTGGGTCCTCATTTTACCTACCTCAGAAGGATGGAAGGCTAAGTCAACCTTGAGCCTGGTGGGATGCGAACCTGCACTAATTGCAGGCAGCTGGTGTTACTTAAGGAGGCATTAGCCCATTGCCCCACCAAGGCTCTATGTTATTTGCTCTAACATATGCCGGGAAACATGGACACTAACTTCACAATTAATACAAAAGCTACGAGTGGCACAAAGAGCCAAGGAAAGATACAAGCTCAGGATCACAAGACTAGATAGAAAGACCCGCACATGGATTAGAGTACAAACGAAAGTATGCAATATCATCAAGGGAGTAAAAGAAATTGAAATGGAATGGGCTGGTCACATAGCCAGAAGAACTGATGGCAGTTGGACCAAGGCAGTCACAGAATGGATCCCATTTGATAAAAAGTGTAAAACACAATGGATCAACAATATCATTAGGTGTTGCAATCCCAAGTGGCAAAACAAAGCTAATGACCATATTGGTTGGAAACATGAGGAAGAGGCCTTCATCCTGCAGTAGATAGACAATGACTAGAATGCTGATGATGGTGATGTGATGGTGATGATCTTGATGACATCTTTAATTCCCCCAACTCCACCCTACCTATAAAAAGCTTTTTAAAATGACACTGTCTACTGTACTGATTCTAAGCCATCATCAGCCACAACCTCTGAGGCGAAGGAAGGAAAGAAGGAAGGAAGGAGCCTTTGTTTGAAAATCCAATACTTTTTTGTTGTTTATAACATTTTATTAGATTATATAGAATAAAATACAAAAATACAAAAGCAAATAGTAGGACACAGGGGAGGGGAAAGGGAAAGAGAAGTGAGGGGGAGAAGGAAAAATGAAAAGAGTAGGCATTGACTTCCGACTTCCTCTGTTGCAGTAGAATAAAACATTAACATTGAACCTTGACTTTTTACTTTTCCATAATAGTATAAACTAGCCATTTCTATAACAACAAATCAATCTAATCAGTAAAACCCAAAATCAAAGTTTTATTTCTTTCCACCTCAAGCACAAAATCCAGATGCAGTTTCCAATGAGAAACAAAAGTACTTATATTCTTTTCTTTAATCAAAAAGGTCAATTTAGCCATCTCTGCCAACTCCATCAGCTTCTGTAGCCATTCATCCGCAGTGGGAATCAAAATATCCTTCTATTTTGGGGCATACAATAGTCTTGCTGCCATCGACATATATAAGATCAAAGTTTCAAATTTTCTGTATTAGGATATGAATCCCAATACTAATCTTATGGAAATGGTTCTCCTTATTTGTAATTCCCCTATCTATGATTTTATGTATTCATTCAATACACATCCAATGATTTTTGAACTGTTTTTTAATGCATATGCACGTGCATAAATAATATTTTTATATCAGTGTCTATTTTTTTTATTGAAAAGTTTTTCAATACATTTTATCTTTAACAACCCCTCCCCACCCACCCCCTTCCCAGCCCCACCCAACCCTCCCCCCTCCCCTTCCCCCCTTCCCTTCCCCGACTTCCCAGAGCTGAATACAAGGTATAAAAGTAAAAACAATCATAAACAACCATATGCTAACATCAATGAACTATTAAGTCTATCGCACTTTAGCTCTTATAAAGTGACTACAAGCAACACAAATATCACATCAATACTTATTCAAATGCTAAGTGAAACTTTTTAGTCCCATATTTATTCTGGATATAATCAATCCATTTTTTCCACTCCATAATATAACGTTGTTGCGAGTGGTCTTTCAAATACGCCGAGATCTTTGCCATTTCTGCCAGGTCAGAAACTTTTAAAGTCCATTCTTCTATAGTCGGCAATTCCTCCTTCTTCCAATATTGACCTACTAAAAGTCTTGCTGCCGTAATTAAGTTCAACATCAACTTAGTGTCCACAACAGTAATATCAGTAATTATACCCAGTAAAAACAATTGCAGACAAAACTTTATCCTTTTCTTAAATATCTTCTGCATATTCCACCAAATTTTAATCCAAAATGCTTTAACATTTTTACAGGTCCATCATATGTGAAAGTACGTTGAATCTTCGCCACCACACCTCCAACATTTAGGCTGATAATTCGGATACATACTTGCAAGCTTTTTAGGATCTAAATGCCACCTATAAAACATTTTATAAAAGTTCTCTCTTAAATTTTGAGCTTGCGTAAATTTTACGTTTCTCACCCAGATCTTTTCCCAAGTATCCATTGTAATAACTTCTTGAATATTCTGAGCCCACTTTATCATACAATCTTTAACAAGTTCTGTTTCTGAGTCAATTTCTATCAATGCAAGATATATCCGTTTGATATGTGCTGGACCCTGATTTCTAATTTGCTTTACTAAATTTTCATCAGTTATTATTATTCTGCAATGGAATCACTGAAAATAACTATAGTCACCTGTACTATACTCAGCAATCACATCATTTTAAAAAGAATTTCAACAGAGGAATGTCATTGTCATTAATAGTGTGTTGTGAGGGGAGGTTTAAGCTTTCTCTTTCTAGCTGCAACCACAACAAACCATTATTAAGATTTATTCCTTCCACTCTCCCTCCCCTTACCCCCACGGTGGTATCTGGAACTAGAAAAAGGGTTCTAGTGAGGCCAATGGAAGTTTTTTCACTTTTTTTGCGAACTGTTGTGCAGGAACACATTTAACCGGGATGATTGTAGGAGCTGTAATCCAAACTACCCAGGGAGAAAGATTGCTCTCAAACAAATCTTGCAGATAAACAGAAGCACGCCAGTCTATCTTCTTCATTTTATTGATTTTTATCTGTCAGAGTAATTTTGTTCTATTCATTGTTCTGCACCAGATACCGGCCAAAAAGTGACAGGAAAGACATGAAATTCAGTTTCTACATTGCAAAGGAAATTTCATAGTCAAAGTTATGAGGCTTAATGCCACGTTGTCTCCAAAATCAAAGGATAGAATGAATATATTTGAATGAAAATAATCCAGTTTCAAGGGATTTGGGAGCCCAGTGCAATGCCAAGTTTGGAACCCACCCCTCATATTGCCACAGCACATGATTTCTACAAAATGAAATATTACAAAGAATCAGAACTACAATTTAAGGCTGTTTGTAGAAAAAAACCTATCGGATACAAAATACCGTAATAGTTTTTTCATCTGTGTATCAATTTTTGCTTCAAAAAGAGACACACTTCCCTAGGCAAAGAAAAACTACTTTTATTTCTGGAATGCTATTTTCCTTGCCTTCTGTCTTCTACACCTCTACAAAAATTATTGTAGCAATTGCCTTTTTCAGCTGCACAAAGAAAATAGAACAATATCCATCACCACAAGAACTTTCTTAGATCTAGAAGTAATATCTCAATATCCATTTTCCTGTCTTTTAGCCAGACAACTATCCATGGGAGGATCTTAATCCCTGATTCCTAAACTTACTCAAGAGTCTTTGGTGAGGAACATCCTCAAAAGCCCTTTTTAAAAGTCCAAATATACATTTTCAATTGACCCCTCTGTTCACCCCCTTTAATAATATCCATTTCCCCCTGTCTATCCCTCCTGTTCTAGGTGTTAATGTATCCCAAGAAAGGAGCAGAATGACCTAGGATGACATAAAGAAAATAAAGAAATGAGGAATTTGTTATTTGTATAAGTATTTATTTATTGTAATTAAATCCATTTCCATCTAGAAACAGCAACAACAGTGGAAAATATTAGAAGTGTACCCACCAAGCCTATATAGATGTGTGTTCTTTGTGCCCTTTTCTGGCACTTTCAATTAGTCTCCTATTGTCTGGCATCCTTTTCTTGATGCTTATGTGCACATAATGATAACACTGGGGCAGAGTGCACAATGACTATCCTTATTCTCTTTTTGTTATAAACATGTTCTTTTGACCTGTCTCATTTAAATTAAGCCTTTGGTCTTGGTGTCTTGGATCAATTAGACCTGTGGTGGTGAACCTCTGGCATGCGTGCCACAGGTAGCACACAGAGCCCTCTCTATTGGCATGTGCGCCATCGCCCCAATCCTAGGCCTTCAGCTGGGTTTTATAAAAACTTTTCGCTTTAGGCCTCCGCCACTGTGTGCAAAAAATAAAATAAAAATGGTGATGTCCATTTTGCTCTATGAGTTCATGGTGACCTAACCCTAACCCTAAGTGAAATTTTCCTCCAATGGGATTTTCCCATGTATTTTACCAGGAAACATAGATAGGGCAGCCTAGATAGGTACAGTAAGTGCCCTCCTAACCATACCCAAGCACTCTGCATTTTTTTTAATCTCATTTATATCCCGCCCTTCTCCGAAGACTCAGGGCGGCTTACAATCTAAAGCACAAATCAATGTGCTTAGCAATAGCCTTCATTCTATGTATATGCCTGCTTATTAGGGCTTTTGCCCCCCCCCCCAAGCGGCATTATTACAAAGTCAGCTTATTGCCCCCAACAATCTGGGTCCTCATTTTACCTACCTCGGAAGAATGGAAGGCTGAGTCAACCTTGAGCCTGGTGGGACTCGAACCTGCACTAATTGCAGGCAGCTGGTGTTACTTAAGGAGACATTAGCCCACTGCTCCACCAAGGGTCTTTATCCTCCAATGGAATTATCCTCCAATGGGATTTTCCCATGTATTTTACCAGGAAAAAATATATAGGGCAGCCTAGAAAGTTAAGTGCCCTCCTAACCATACCCAAGCACTCCAAGTTTGTTGGCGATGTCCATTTTCCTCTATGAGTTCATGGTGACCTAACCCTAACCCTAAGTTCATGGTGGCAAACCTATGGAACGTGTGCCACAGGTGGCATGTAGAGCCCTCTCTCTGTGGGTGTGCACACCATTGCCCCAGTCCTAGGCCTTCAGCTGGCTTTGATAAAACCTTTTCACTTTAGGCCTCCACCGCCGTGTGCAAAAAAATTAGGTTGAATCAATCAATCAATTCCAACTTCTCGCGGGGAAAAAAATCTCTCGCAAAATTGGAATTAATTGATTGAACTTTTTAGTCCCACCCAGTCTGCTGTTACCACCACAGCCACACCCACCCAATGGGCCACACCCACCCAATGGGCCATGCCCACCTGGCACTCAATGATACATAAGTGGGTTTTGGGTCGCAGTTTGGGCACTCAGTCTCTAAACGTTTTGCCATCACTGAACTAGACAATCAGCTAGATATTTTAGACCCTTTTCATTTACATTTCATTTAAACAAGCAACACACTTTTATCTGATATTTTAACTGCCCATATTTCTCTTATCCACCCTCTTTCCTCCAATTTATACAGACATCCGATTTAGGGTACTTGTTAAATATCAAAATTACTGAATCTGAAATGCAAATATCCCAGTAGATTTTTGGAGAGGTGTATGTGTGGTTTTGTTTTGCTGGGTTGGGTTGGGTTTTTGCTGCCTCCAAGTTGGTGTTAATTCCTGGTGATTACATGGACAAGTCCCGGAAGTTTTCTTCGCAAGATTTTTCAGATGTGGTTCAGGAGGATTGAGAGAGAGTAACTGGCCCAAAGTCACTTGGCTGTCTTTTCCTTAAGGCAAGATTCATGGTCTCCCAATTTCTAGCCTGGTGCCTTAACCCTTATATCATATTGGCTCATTATTAGATAAGTACTGTAGATATAGCTAATTTACTATATTTCTTTGTAGTCCATATCTCATAGCCTTAGTCTTCAAGGCACATCCCAGAAACATAAGCATAGCTGATGAAAGATAGATAAACTGTTAGTCTGACAGAAGATCAAAGAGGATTGTGGGTGGACTAAAAATTCCTGGATTGTCCAGCATAATTCCAAATGAGTGGTTAGGACTTTGTTTGCAAAACCCACTGGGCAGGGATGTGGATCACGGAGGTACAGTCTGGCAGACATATCTTCTTCATACCCCTTGGTGACATCTGCCTGACAAAACAAAAAGTCCTTCCTCTCTTGAATCTCGGAAGCAACTATTGTCATCGTCACTTATTTGTCTTATTTGGTTCTTTTTCGGTATCTGCTTAATCTCATGGCTCCAGAGAAGGAAGCCATACTGTTCATCTATACAGCCTGTATATTGATTAAACAGAGCAGTTGCAGGAGATTGCCAATGGCAGCATGCAAAGCCCTGTGGGCGAAACACATGGAGGGAGGAACATGTAAGGAATGGGGTAATCCATATTCTGAAACCAGTGGAACTATATATGCTGTGATCCCGTCAAACCTTTCCATGAAAAGTAGTACTCTGGTAGATCAACCAGTTGGGGGGAGTTGGAAGGTAGGGAAGAGAAACAAAATGGAAAATGAATTACCTATATATGTAGAGGGCAGAGCTGATAATATGATTCTACTTCTTTCCTCTCCTTGGTTAAAAAAAACACCCTTCACAAAAGCAGAGCCTTGCTTTCATCTTTTTCAGTCCCTTGGATAAAAAATGACAACAAAGATTAGTTACTGCGAAACCAAGCAATCTTGCCAAGAGTCTTGCATCTGTTTCTCTCCTGGCTTTTTTGCTGCTTGTTTCTCAGCTTTGGATGCATCTTCTATATGTACTGATAATAGTTTTATCTGGTTTTAGATTATTGCTGGCTTTAGCTGTCACTACTTGTATGAAAGGCTTTCATAGGTATGACAAGGAAAGTGATCACACTATGGCCTCTCTCCTTGAGATTACTCGTTGTAGCTCCCTACTGAGTATCAATGACTGAACCAGAAAAACTACATTGGAGCAGCTGTAAGCTTCTCACTTGACATATGAGTTCAATATGTAGAGACTTGGAAGAGAGGCAACTGACCCCATAACATTAGGAATGAATTTCTATGTCCTCTTCTAATGAATAAATAATTTCAGTTATAATGTATTAATGAACTGTTATGGTGCAATCGATATATTCAATATCATATACTTTTTTACTTATTTGCTTATTTTCAATATTTCTAATATATCATTAAGCTAGCATAAGTGTTTTGGGCTAGTTCCCTTTGAGAACTTGCTAAAGTTTCAATGTTCGATTGAAGTTAACATGTTGTATCAGGAGATGAAAATCAATAGTTTCTAAATCTTATTGTGTATCCTGTTTGACTTGATAGCATTCCATACCTCTAATTCTCTTGAAAATTTGTCTGAATGATTGATCAGTAGAAATGATGTCGAATATGAATTACATTGCACAAAACATAAGAAAATTATCAGTTCTCAAAAGAATAAAATAATTAGAGAGTCTAATCCTTAAACTTTAAAAAAAATGTGAAATCAAATAGGATTGAAGAAGAGAAAGCTGAGAATAATTTACATGTGATGTAATATCACAACAAAAAATAAGAGATGGGTTTAAAAAGCAGCAGGGAAAGATTAAGTGAGCTATTATGAAAATACTATTGTAGAAATTAGTTTATTGAACAATGTAAAATAAAACTGTAGCTTTTCCTTGATAACATTTGTCAACCTGATTTTTTTTACCCCCTCCTTGTGGATAGCCCTGCTGTAGAAATTATTTTATTTAACAAAGTAAAATAAAACAGTAGTTTTTCTTTGCTAACATTTGTCAAAAAGATATTTGAATCAAATGGGAGAATTAGATTAAAAAATAGCACTGAAGGGCAAAATAGAGAAGAATTGAGACAGGAATATTTGTGCGTACATATTCCTGTGTGTATGTGTATATTTATTAAATATATATAGGTATGCGATATCTACCCTGCTGTTAATCTACCTTGTATTTGTATCAGATTTTTATGTCTGCCAAAAGAAAGTACAGTAAGTATGTACGCATGTGTGTTTGTGTGATGAAAGTACCATGGTTAAATATAGTTCTAGACCCACTGGATCTAGAGATAACAAAATAGGGAGATATCAGGTAGGGATATTAATTAAATCTCTGAAGTTCTATGGAAGCAAAGCTGCATCAACATGATCTGCAGATATGGAGCCTACTAGCATCCAAATTCAAAAAGTGCATACTGTTATATATTTCACACAGGTTTTTTCCCCCCAAAAAGAAAAAGAGCAAATATTTGAAGAAGTGTCATACAAAAAAGCATATAATAGAATGTGGATGCTTTGACAATGGCTTCAAGGAGCAATCTTTGATGTATTTAAGTGAAACAGGAGAATTACACCTTAAAGGTGATTTAAATTACTTGTGATCATGTAATCAAAATAGGGCAAATTCATAACTTCTGTTTGAAAGAACACACATAACTATATGGAATAATCCACACTTGTAGGCATATTTTTTTAGCAAGAATAAGGTTCTCCCATCTGAAAAAAATAACCTCTTTATTCATTTAGTTATAGTTCCTGTATTTAAATTTGTTGGTTTTAATGTGCTATAAGGTTTAAACATGTGTAAATGTGCCCTAGATTAATCCTCTTATTACTTAAATGAGAGTTTAGTAAAGCATGCAACCACTTTTTAATCTACTACATTAACCCTACATTTGATAAATTCAGAATCTAATGAATGTCAGTAGCCATAAAACAATCTTTTCCTTCTCTGTAGGATAACTCTATGAAATCATTGGGTTTTCTGAAATCTATTTTGGTGTCCTTTATATCTGCTATCATTTGCCATCTGTTGGCTTTCAGATTTAAAGCCAGCAGAGATCTTGCAAGGAACATGTTATGGTTATAACTATGCCATCTTTGCTCTAGAAGAATTCAAAGATGCCAAAATCCTGAGAACAGAGTTTAAGATGACAGGAAATATGATGTATCTTAGTTTCCAGGATAAAGCAAGAAAAATACTACCACAATTGCTGGGTGAAATGAACTATGCTATCATTCCTATACTTATTTTCCAACAACTCATGTTTTCATTGCATAATTTTATTAGTTTCCTAAATTAATCAGCAGATAAACCATTGACAAAAAGCTCATGAAAATTACATAGTTTCTCCATTTCATTTGATGCTATCAGAACCTATTAAAATTATCCTCTATTTCCTCTGGCTTCCTTTTGTAAAGGTATAAAGTTGATACCAAACATTAATCAAAGAGAGAAGCAACTTAGAACTAAGAAGAAATTTCCTGATAGTTAGAACAATTAATTAGTGGAACAACTTGCTTCCAGAAGTTGTGAATGCTCCAACACTGGAAGTTTTTAAGAAGACACTGGACAACCATTTGTCTGAAATGGTATAGGATTTCTTGCCTGAGGAGGGGGCTGGACTAGTAGACCTCCAAGGTCCCTTTCAACTCTGTTATTCTATTCTATTCTATTCTATTCTATTCTATTCTATTCTATTCTATTCTATTCTATTCTATTCTATTCTATTCTATTCTATTCTATTCTATTCTATTCTATTCTATTCTATTCTATTCTATTCTATTCTATTCTATTCATTACATAAGCACCACTTAAGACAAAACTGAATGTTTGGTTATGTGCTGGAGTTTAGTCAAAAGACTGTGAAATGTATTATTTGGTTATAGTTAAAGGAATGCAAAAGTCTTCCGAAGAGCTTGCTAACAAATTTACAAACAATTCAAGATAGCAAACATATCCAACACACCTTCTCTTCCTATTTTCCTCACAACAACAAGCCTGGGATTGAATTGGGCCGAGAGAAAGTGACTAGCCCAAAGTCACCCAGCTGGCTTTCATTTGTATTGTAATTTAAGCTAAAAAAACCCCCACAAATCACTAAAAAGGTATGTCATTTTTTAAACTTTATTAAACAGTAACAATAAAAGTGGAGAAATCCCACCAACATCCGAGGAGTTTTACTTATGTCCAATTTGCCCCTGAGACTGCAAATCATGTTCAACAATAGGAATGCATAACATTATCTTCTATCCATTGTATCCACCATAAGTGATAATGGACATGTCAGCTCACAGAGCATGAACGGGAGCATGAAAAGCATCTCAGAAGACACCTTCCATGGATCCCTGGAAAATAAAGGCAGAGTGGGAGGGGGAAGCGCTTTAAGAATTGCAAGATTTTGTTACTGACATTTTACAATGAAAGCAATATTAATACTTATGTACTTGGTTTACCCCTAAAGGCTGACACTTCAATGGCTGCTGTGGCAGGAAAGGTCTCTATTTTTTTCAGGTTCACAAACAGAATAATATCATGGTGTAGCTTCTTTTTTTAAAGCACCTGAACTTGACAAGAATTCTGCCAGTTTTCCCTTTCAGTTTTCCCTTCCTTCCTTCCTTCCTTCCTTCCTTCCTTCCTTCCTTCCTTCCTTCCTTCCTTCCTTCTTTTTTATACCATAGACACACCATATTGGAAAATGTTAGGCACATTTTAGGAGAGTCAAAGATGTGGGGGGTCACATACAAATGATCTATCAATAGAAATCACATGTTTTCAAGTACACACCCACTTAATGGAAAACAGCTGGTGCTTGCTTTCCTGGCTCAGTTGGGAGAGATAAAAAACAGGATATAAATGAATCAAGGGCCACAGTAACAGTCATCTGAAAAAAACAAAACTAGATGTTCTGCTTTATTGTGAAAAATAACCAAAGAGTAACTGAAATTCAGAGAAAAATTTCTTAAGATTTGATTTCCAGCTGATAATAGCACAGGAGACCAACAGATTAAGTCTGCTGTGGAGAATTGCCCAGGGAAAAAATGAAAAAGAAGTGACGTTTGATTACAGAATGAAACATGCCGTAACTGTGCAAATGGATAAAAACACACAACATACTCAGTAGCAGGCAAATGGAATCAATACTATTTATTTTACAGCAATCTTTTCATAGTTGCGTATATTCAACCTAAAAACAGCCATATATAATATAACCTTTTCTGTGAGTTTAGACCCTTTGGTGTATAGTATTTTGTGTTTGGTTGAAATCCAGCTGAAGTTTCCACAAATGCAACTCTAATCATCCTGTTGATTCTTTCATTTTCCCTAGGTGCTTCAAAAATGAAGATGCTTGTTTGACTCTATTCTGTAAAGTACTTAAGATCAGTCCTGTTGACAGTCTGGGCCATTTTCTCATTCTGTAGGTCAGGCAAATTTTATAGAGAGTCTACCAAAAATTTATAAAAATCAATTGAGTGGATGATTTCTTTACATTTCTTCAGGGGAAAGAAAAATTCTTCCCCAGATTCCCAAAGACAGCTCTTCTCCTCTGTGATAACAGTAGGCACCAAAAGCTCCATGGGAAGAATTACTTCCTTACATCTTCTCTGGGAATTTAATAGCAAAATCTTCTTCAACAGTCTCTTTGTCTTGAAAATTATTTCTAAAGGAAATTATGGCTCATCAAAATAAGTGGCAACTGGTAGGAAGAAGAAAGGAAAGCTATTCTGTTCAGAACTACTAACAATGTATATTGGAACTATACTTTTCAACATAGAAAATGTAAAGTCGCGTGCTTCACATAGAGACGGACACAGAGCTGGGGTAAAGATGAGTTTATTCTGAACAGAACGAACTGGGGGAACAGGGAAACCTGGTGTCTATTTGTACCTGCCCAGGTGGATGGCATCCAATCAGTTCAAACCTGGGCTTCCTGCCAGTGCAGGTGACAATGGGTGTAGGTCCTGGCTTCCCACCAGGCTGACCATGCCTGGGGCTGTCAACAGCTTAACTCATTAGGCTTATCCTGAGTGAGCAGTTATCGCCCGGAGCTGTCCAACCCCTCTGCTGTTCTGCACCATCAGCCTCCTGCTGTGCTGTCCTTTGTGTATGCTGGGAGGCATACACTGCAGAAAACCAGATTCATGTTGGATCTGTCAGGGCAAACCTGGTAGGAGAAACCCAATGTTGCTACAAACTAGCAATCAATCTCATCCTCATCACCACTGCCACCATTTTCTTGAAGAACAGCAATCAATGTCTTTGGAGATTCTCAGTCATCCAGTCATAGTTGTCTTAAAAGTGCTTTTTCTTTTTTTACCTCAAAAAGCAAATGGACTGTTTTTTGAGGAAGAAGAAGAAGAAGAAGAAGAAGAAGAAGAAGAAGAAGAAGAAGAAGAAGAAGAAGAAGAAGAAGAAGAAGAAGAAGAAGAAGACATTTTGCTTCTCATCCAAGAAGCTTCACCGGTTGTTACAAGATTGTCAAGACTGAGATAAAAGTCCTTCTTTTCTTGATTTACATCTTACTGGCCAGAAGATTAGTGTTTATTTTGCAGCAACAAATTTATTTATTACTCTCTGTATAAAACAACTTCAAGAAAGTCACTTATCTGAAATGGTATAGGTTCTCCTGCTTGAGCAGGGGGCTGGACTAGAAAGCCTTCAAGGTCCCTTCCAGCTCTATTCTATTCTATTCTATTCTATTCTATTCTATTCTATTCTATTCTATTCTATTCTATTCTATTCTATTCTATTCTATTCTATTCTATTCTATTCTATTCTATTCTATTCTATTCTATTCTATTCTATTCTTTATTAAATGAAAGAATCAACAAATGTAGCACCCCAAAGAAATTTCATACCTTAATTCAAGGTTCAAGCTTTTGTCAAAGGCCAACATGGCCTTTTCGATTGAAACTTTATATTACATTTAGAATTCTAAAGAATAGATTTGACATGTAGTTGTCTAGTTTTAAGAGCTTTATTTGTCTCAGAAATACATGGGGGGTTTGTTAAAAAGAAAAATGATTTTAAATATGTCATGAAGAAAACAGTGAATTTGCTGTTTGCTGCTCAACTGGTATTTCATGAAACTGGAGCAAATAAATCAAATTAAACTTTTCCTGTCACAATGGGTAATATGGATTTGTGTTTTTTTCAGTTCATCTCTTATTGCTAAATTTGATAAACTGATCACCTTATTTCCCAAGGAATTTAAAGAAGTTGTTCAATGCAATGAAATATGTATTTAGGACTGAATGAATGAGCTGGACTAGAATAAATGATCTGGACAATCAAGTTAAAAAAAGTTTAATAGGCTACTTTTTTCTTATAAATATGCCAAAGTGAAGAGAAAAATCAGAAATAATAGTCTAGACTTTAGTTTTGCTCAGTTTCCCACTTGTTATAGAAGCTGGTATATATTAATTTTCTTAAAATCAACCCAAAATGCATATATTTTCATCTGTGGTTTTTGTATTAT
The DNA here is from genome assembly GCF_964194415.1 of Vipera berus. NCBI lineage: Eukaryota > Metazoa > Chordata > Lepidosauria > Squamata > Viperidae > Vipera > Vipera berus. The sequence continues at coordinate 293,900,560 of NC_138202.1, read as the reverse complement.
AACCTTATATTGAAAGTGAAGCTTTTGTATTTTTGCTATTTTGCTGAAATACTGCACTTCTATGCATATCTTGAAATAATAGATTGTTCATAACCTTAGGTAGCTTGCTACTTAGAAAATTCAGTACCTTGCACTTTTGTATCCTTAGTCTAAGAATTACATATTAGTTATGATTGCATTAAAATATAACTCATTTTCTCATCTGTTCCTAATAAAGAATCTGGGCCCAAAGTTTGAACTGCAAAACTTCCACAAGTGACTACACTATACTGCTATAAATGAAATATTTGGCGTAGTGTTTGCTTTGTTTATACAGATTTCTGTTGGATGGAAACAGTCAGCACTTGCATGTTCAGCAGGATCCCTCTCCAAGTTTATCTTTGAAAGGCTTAAATATCCTTAAAACTGCCACCTCCAAAGGAGCAAAACTTTTTCTTGGTCACATGAAAAGGAAATAAAATAAAATAAGAGAAGGGGGGGTGTTTTTATCACATAGGTAAATATGCCTCTTCTGTAAAGCAGGGGCCTTTTTATGACTTGTGGGCTTCAACTCCCATAATTCCTGAGCCAGCCATGGAATTCCTGCTGGCTCAGGAATTCTGGGATTGAAGTCCACAAGTCATGATGGGGGCCATTCCCCATCTCTGTTTTAAAGCATGCTTGTATAAGGATGAAAGAAGAATATATAATTACTATACCACTAAATAATTTCTTAAAATTTGACAACAGTTAATAAAATTGCAACAAAGATTGTGTCACTAAGATGGTTGAGCAGTGGAGTATTTCAGCCAGCTGCATTTCACATATGCATATTCATTTGTGAAAGAAAGGAAGAAAAAGAGAGGAAAAGGAAAAATAAATTTGAAATTGATATTAAATTGAAATGGGAGTAGGTTGAATTGTGACTTGAATCAAATATTGTTAGAAAATCAAAGCAAGCTGTTAGTTTTACCACCATTGAGATATAAAACCAGTTCATGAGAAGAAAGAAATGATTGTGGCAAACTGTTAAAAAAACCTGAGGGACAATTTGCAAGCACTTGAGGATTTTTTTTTGTTTGCTTTATTGTGTAAAAAACATGACAAAGGTTTTTGTTCACCAAAGAGTGGGGGTGGGGTGGGAAACCCTAGAAAAACTAATTATGGATAGAATACTTAATTCTATCCAAACATATTTCCAAACGTTCTATGAAAGGAAGCATTACAAATGAGTATCTAGAGATATATGATAAAAATAAAGGGGGTAAAAGTGCTTTTCTAGAATTTATATTTTTAGAAATGTAATACAGGACCATTCTTACAGAATAATAAGGCTTCATGTTTACTCCCTTTTGTACTGAAGTACATTAATTTATTCTGGAAATAAAATATAACTTGCAATTATCTCATCCCTTTTAAGCTATTCTTAGAGAGTTTGATAAATGTAGACATGAAACACCAATATGGCATTTTTTCTGACTTTACTCAGGACTTTAATAATCAGATTGACTAACACACCTGAAGGGACAAACAAGAAGGCTCTATATAGAATAACACTCTAATTCTATACATTCAGGACTTAGAGTAAGGAGGTACAAGAACAATAATTAATCTTTAAACTGCCATAGCTATTTTGGTTGCAGGCAAACACTTTTTTGTGTGTGAAGAGGATGATGGAATTTGCTAACCATCCAAAATTTAACCATGAGAGCATTAATTAATTTGGGTGACCAAAAGTGCATAATTCCCATATTTTTAGAAATAAAAGTTTTAAAAGCCAGCTTGAAACATTTATTTCTTTTTGGAATCAAATTTAAACAATTGGATAATGCAAATGGAAATCCTTACAGAAGACTGAGAAATTGCTTTGTACTTCCACAAAGAAATCGCATCTGAAATCTTATATCACTGGCATTTAACTGCTATAATAATTCATATATATTTATATCAGTTACTGGAGGGGCTATAATCAGAAAGTGACTCTCTTCCATGTTTGATGGGAGTATGATAAATGAAAGACTGACATGTTCACATTTTTTTTCTGCCTGTAGTAGGATGAATAATTTGTGGAGACCATTTTCATTCAGTCCTAACAATGAAAGGATCGCTGGCACCTTATTCTAAGGTTACCTATTTATGTTGGCCTAAGTTGCAAGGACTATTAAAGGTAAAGGTTCCCCCGCACATGCGTGCTAGTCGTCTCCGACTCTAGGGGCCGGTGCTCATCTCCGTTTCAAAGCCGAAGAGCCAGCGCTTGTCCGAGGACGTCTCCGTGGTCATGTGGCCGGCATGACTAGACACCAAAGGTGCACGGAACGCTGTTACCTTCCCACCGTAGTGGTCCCTATTTTTCTACTTGCATTTTTACGTGCTTTTGAACTGCTAGGTTGGCAGAAGCTGGGACGAGTAACAGGCGCTCACTCTGTTACGCGGCACTCAGGCTTCGACCCGCCAAACTGCCAACCATCTGTTCGACAAGCTCAGCTAACCCACTGAGCCACTGCGTCCCTTGCAAGGACTATTAGAATCTGATAATTAGATAGATGATATATAGGAGAGAGAGAGAGAGAGAGAGAGAGAGAGAGAGAGAGAGAGAGAGAGAGAGAGAGAGAGAGAGAGAGAGAGAGAGAGAGAGAGAGAGAGAGAGAGAGAGAGAGAAATAGCACTTAGACTTATATACCACTTCACAGTGCTTTACAGCCCTCTCTAAGCAGTTTACAGAGCCAGCATACTGCCTCCAATAATCTGGGTCTTCTGGAGGATGGAATGCTTAGTCAACCTTGAGCCATTGAGAATAGAAATGCTGGTAGTCAGCATAATTAGCCTGCAGTACTGCATTCTAACCACTGTGGCACCACGGCTCTTGATGATAGATAGATAGATAGATAGATAGATAGATAGATAGATAGATAGATAGATAGATAGATAATGACCATCTAGTTATCTTTTTTAAAAGCCTCCATTTAGATATGTGTTTATAAATCCACAGAAAATGGCCATATAAAAGTCTGTAATCTGCAAGTAATCCCTGCACGAGCTTTGCATCCTCTTGTATCAAAACTGTCTTCTTTTCACATGTATCACAGTGATTCATTTCAATGATTGAGTTGGGTTGAAATCAATTTTTGGAGAGGTGATTTACTTTCTGCTCACATAATTGGCTCTCCAAGCCATTACTTTAAAGCTGGAAAAACAACAGCAACTCTGATTGCTTTTTATTCCCTGTCATTGGAAGGTCTTTGACTCAGTAGAACGGCTTAACATTTTGATACTTGTATAACTTTAGGAAATTGGCATTTATTCCTGTTGTATCTTAATCCTCTTACCTTTGGTGTTTCTCTTTCTCTCCTTTTTACAATCATCCAGCTCTTTTTTTAAAAAAAAATAGCCTACTCAAATACTCGATGCTTTTAGATCAGCCATATAACTCATGTAATTTATAATAAATAAGTTATTTTTTTCTTGCACATACCACAGCAGATGGTAAGCAGCAAAACTGGTTTCTGCTGGCTGTGTTGTTTTAAATAAAATTTACTTCACCTTAAAATGACAGATAAAATATTAAAACACACACAATTTGAAATGGGTATTAGGCCTATTTGAATCAGCCATGAGCTGGACGTTTGAGATTTAAGAAATACATGATTTGATTAGCATTTGCACTTTGAGATGCAATAGAAAATCAGTTTGATTTGAGCGACTTTGGGTTTTATTTAAAAATCTATAACCCATAATAGGGAGAAATAACAATGCAGCTGCTTTATTTTGGGCAGAAGAAGTTGAAAATAGCAGAGCTGCAAGGTTCAACTGATGACAGAGTTTCAGCCAGACACCTCCAGCATTCTGCTAAAAAACATTTTTGATGGTTCCCCCCCCCAACTTTCTCTCTTGCTGAAATATAATGAAAGAAAAAAAGGACAGCACAACAGCCTGCCTTCATCCAGAAAAGAGCCTTCATTGTGCTAATTGAAGTTATATAGAATCACATTCTTCTCTGACATAAAAAAGGAAAACATTTAAGCCTAAAAAATAGTATAAGTACTTACTTTCACACATGGTTTTCCAGTGTGTCAGACTTGGCATGGCATTTAAAAATGCCTGGAAATTTGCTGTAAAGAGGCTTTGCTGACTCTGATTATCACTTTTTTTTTGGGGGGTGACAATTCTGGGGGGATGACAGTTTGCATAGCTAGCTGCCATATTTGTTGCCTCCTGAAAAGGATCCCAGATCACTGGTTTCTGTGGAGTATACACTGAGCAGCTCAAAATGGCCAGTCTTGGTGTCTTCTAGGCAGGAATCAGAAGAATGACCATTGAGGTCCTCATATAGGGTTGGTTGGCTTTGCTGCCTTTATTCTCCAGGATGTATGTTCTGCAGGATGCCCAGTGGGATGATGTAGAGCAGGGGTGTCAAACTCAATTTCATTGAGGGCCGCATCAGCATTGCGGTTGCCCTCAGGGGGCCGGGTGGGTGTGGCCAGGGTGGGCGTGGCCTACTGGGTGGGCGTGGCTAGAGTGCATATGGTCTACTGGGTGGGCGTGGCCAGCTCTACATCATTGGCATCAAGGGTGCCTATGGGGGCCCGGGCAGGAGTGGGACAGATCTGAGGGTCTCTGGCAGAAGGAGGGTCTCTGGGCCAGGGCCAAGGCAGAGGGGGCCGTTCCCTCACTGCTTTGCGGGCCACATGAAACCACTTCGCGGGCCGGATCTGGCCCCCAGGCCTTGTGTTTGACATGTTTGATGTAGAGTGTAAGGAAGTGGCCTTGACATAAATATGCAAAATCCATTGCTGAAATGATGAGGAATGAAATGTATATTACGTCCACAACAGACAGATAATATTTGAAAGTGAATCAGAAAGACAGACACCTTTCTAATTCACTGAACTATAAGTAGCAGGGAAGGTACAACATAATGAGATTTGCAAGATTCGGTCATTATAACTGGTCTCAATAAAAGGAATTTTACTCTACCTTTGTAGTTGATTTCTTGGTGTATCTAGTGGGACTGATAGTTAGTAAAGATGGCTTCAGCTTGGTCAAACCTGGAAGGACTGATTCATCACTGGCTTTGTTGGGATGTTAAGGCCCATTGGAAAGGATGACGTCTTACTAACAAGATCTTGGGAGGTCAAGAATGTATTGCTAGCAATATGCTCTATGCCAGGGGTGTCAAACTGCCAGCCCATGGGCCGGATGCATCACACAGAAGCCGTGCCCACCCCATTGCCAGCAATGACAAAACCATCCCGATATCTTGCGTGGCATCACGTGACATCACAAGTTTGACATGTCTGCTCTATGCTGATTAATCAGCAGAGGCAGAAGAAACTAACTTATATTCCTCAGAGAAAATGGATGGCCCAAAGGAAATGATATCTGTGGTACTGCTGCCTATTTTATGGGAAACAGTGCCTGAGGTGCTTTCAGTAATTATTAACAGACTCAAACCTATGCATTAATTTAAAAGTGGGGGTTGCTTTAAGGGTATACAATGGTGAGAGCAGAATGCTGGAAATTATGTTGCACTAGTAGAAGAAGGGGGTGACAGAGAATGAGGTGGCTGGATGGAGTCACTGAAGCAGTAGGCATGAGCTTAAATGGACTCCAGAAGATGGTAGAGGACAGGAAGGCCTGGAGGAACGTTGTCCATAGGGTTGCGATAGGTCGGACATGACTTCGCAGCTAACAACAACAACAGTAGAATTTTAACTTTCCATTAGCACAATGGAGCAAAGTAAAAGCTTGCGGTGGCTCACATTAAAAAGGCTGAGAGCAGTGAATGTGAATTAAGGCCAAAGCAGTATTAGCTTTACCATCCAAAAGAGCTCTGATAAACTGGCAACTTAATATTTAATGTGATGATGACACTCTTTGGGCAATGCCAAAATCACAGTAATCAAGTCTGAGCAGTCTTTTTCTCTATTGTTGTTGTTAGTTGTGAAGTCGTGTCCGACCCATTGCGACCCTATGGACAATGTTCCTCCAGGCCTTCCTGTCCTCTACCATCTTCTGGAGTCCATTTAAGCTCACGCCTACTGCTTCAGTGACTCCATCCAGCCACCTCATTCTCTGTCATCCCCTTCTTCTATTGCCCTCAATCTTTCCCAGCATTAGGCTCTTCTCCAGTGAGTCCTTCCTTCTCATTAGGTGGCCAAAGTATTTGAGTTTTAGTTTCAGGATCTGGCCTTCTAAAGAGCAGTCAGGATTGATCTCCTCTAGGACTGACCGGTTTGATCGCCTTGCAGTCCAAGGGACTTGTAGGAGTCTTCTCCAGCACCATAGTTCAAAGGCTTCAATTCTTTGGTGCTCAGCCTTTCTTATGGTCCAGCTTTCACTGCCATACATTGCAACTTTTTCTCTATAGCTCCGTATATTCCATTAAAACTGATTCAAATTGGGACTTCCGGTGGCTGCGCGGCGCCGGAGACAGCCTTCCCGGGCTGCCCGCGGCTCAGCTGAGTAATTTTCATCCGAAACAGCGCCGATCAGCTGTTCGGGTGAATTTGAAGCCCCCTCCTCGGGAGAAGAGGAGGGGGTGAGGCCCCAGGTAGGGGTCGAGTTCTCCGGGGCCGCCTGAGCTTGTAGCTTGGGCGGCTGAAGGATTGAACTCCCCCGTAGCCTGGGTCACTCCCAGCTGGTCAGCGTCTCTGCTCCGGATTTCTTGGAGCAGAGCCAGGCGTTTGCGACCACCCCTGCCTGAAGGAAGGACTATGGAATAAAAGGAGCAGGCAGAGCGGTACAAGAGGGAAAGGTGAAGAGGATTATTATATTTTACTCTCGAGCTTGATGGACTTTTTAAACTTAAAGTGAAAGTGTGTCACAAGTGAAAGTAAAAGATGGCGGCTAAACCTCCCCCAAAAACTCTTCGGAGTGGTGGAACTTCTCCGGTGCAACAATCATCATTGCAGGCGTTGCATCCTCCTGATGTATTGACACCGAAGCATTTACAAGATGCTCTTGAAAAACATGCCCAGGTAATTTTGGAATCAATGGGTGATAAATTTGCACAGATGGAGGAGAAATTGGAGAAATTGGAGGAGAGAATGGAAGAGAGGATGGAACAGAAGTTCAGTGTGATGAAGGTAGACATTTTGTCTTCAGTGCATAAAGTGGCTGAATGTGTGGAAGATCTGGATGAAAAAGTGGAAGATTTGACTCAAAAGAATGCCATATTAGAAGCAAAAGTATTGGAGAATGAAGATTTAAGAGACAAAATGGACAGAGAATTGAGTCTTGCTCAATATTACCAGATGCAGTTTGCTGTTAGAATCAGAGGCTTAAAAGAGAATATTAAGGAAGATTTAAAGCAGCTGATTTCTGAGGCTCTGGAAGTGGTATTGAATCAGCCAGCATCTGAAATAAAGGGAGGCATGGATAAAGTGTTTCGTGTGAATTCATGGATTGCTAGACAGAGAAAGCTGCCTAGAGATGTGGTGGTTTATTTTGCAAAGAGGGAAATTAGAGATGAAGTTATACAAGCTGCCTATGATTCTAAAGTGGTGATTGCTGATCAAGAAGTTTTGGTTCTAAAAGAAATCCCTCCAAAGATTTTAAGGAGGAGGAAGGATTTTACATTTCTTGTGCAAGAGCTCAAGCAACGAGATATAAGGTTCAGATGGGAGATTCCAGTTGGGTTGATGGTGATGCATGAAGGTAAAAGGTACCGTCTGGTTACTGTGATGCAGGCGCGTGATTTTTACAATAACGTTTTAAAAGCAACCTCATTATCACTTCTGGAAGCTGCAAAGGGATCTGGAGAAGGAGAACATCAAAAGGCTGAAGATGGACAGACAGAGGAGAACGGTGCTGGAGGAGATCAAGCTACAACTTCTTTGGATGATCCTAGAGAGCAGAGGGTGATGCGTGCTGCTTTAAAACGATCAAAAAAAACAAAAGAACAAGATCAGCAGAAGTCTATGGAACTTCCACAACGTACTTACAGCCAAGCAGTGGGAGGAGCACGGCCTAAAGAAGATAGTCCTATCAAAGCAGTGCTCCAAGAGCTTTGGGATGATATGCATGGCAACTAAATTTTTAACTTGGAACGTTAATGGACTAAATTCACCACAGAAGAGGAAGAAAGTTTTTCAATATTTAAAACAATTCAAGATAGATGTTATATGTTTGCAAGAAACGCATATTAGGGTTGTGGATCAAAAGTATTTATCGAACTCAAGGCTGGGTACGCAATTTGCTGCTTCTGCAATGAATAAGAAAAATGGAGTGGTTGTTTATGTTAAAAGTGCTTTAACAGCAGACTTAATTGAAGCAGATAAGCATGGAAGATACGTTATGATAGAGCTGCTGCTAGAAGGTAAAAAGACGCTTTTAGTTGGATTATATGCTCCTAATCAACAACAAGCTGACTTTTTTAGTTTACTTCATACAAAGCTTACCCAGTTGGATTATAAATCTTTTATTTTTATGGGGGATTGGAATGGTGTTTTGGATGTACAGATGGACAAGGCTGGAGCTTTTAAGCGCGTCCCAAGTCATGCTAGACTGCCTAAATCCTTTTTTGAAATGAAGGATGACTTGGAACTGCGAGATATTTGGTGCGAGAGACATTTGCAGGAAAAGGACTATACTTTTTTTTCTGACAGACATCAATCTTTTTCTAGGATTGATTTTATTTTGTTGACTAATGATTTTTTTTAAGGACTAAGAAGGTGAAGATTTGTGCAAGAACTATTTCTGATCACAGCCCAGTTTGGCTAGAGATTGATAAGGAGAATAGAGATAGGCGCTCGTGGCGCGTAAATGAGAATTTGTTTAGAAATCAGAGAAATGTGGAAGAATGCAAACAGCGAATGAAGGATTTTTTTGAAATTAATATGAATAAGGGCACCTCTATGGACATGGTTTGGGATGCTAGTAAGGCCTATATGAGAGGGGTGTTGATATATATGAATAATAAACATAGACGTGCTGTGGAAGCTAGGAGGAAAGAACTGGAGAATGAAATAAAGGAAAAAGAAAAGGCTTTGATTTTGAATTCAGAGGATGTGAAGATTAAGGAGGCTATTAAACTGTTAAGAGGACAATTTGATAAATTGATGGCTGACCAAGTGGCAACCAATTTGCGGTTTGCCAGGCATAATACCTTTTGCAACGCCAACAAACCAGGTAGATGGTTAGCTTATAGATTGAGGAAAAAGCAAAGGGCTTCTAATATAGACAAAATTGAGCATAAAGGAAGGGTTGTGTTTCAACAGGACCTTATTAAGGATGCTTTTGTGGATTTTTATTCTAAATTATATGCTAAGGAGAAGATTAATGAAAAAGACATTGATATATATTTGGAGAATGCTAGCATCCCGGTTCTTACGCAAGTACAAAAAGAGGGGATTAATCAATTAATTACAGAAGAAGAAATTTTTACAGCAATTAAGGAATTGAAGATGGATAAAGCACCAGGTACGGATGGTTTGTCTGCGGCTTATTATAAAAATTTACAATTAGAAATGATGAAACCGTTAAAGGAACTGTTCCAGACAATCCAGAGGGGGGGAAAGGTGCCACCGTCTTGGAGAACAGCTTTTATTTCCTTGATTCCGAAGGAAGACCAAGATGCTACTCAAGTTAAAAATTATAGACCGATATCGCTTTTAAATACAGATTACAAGATATTTGCTAAGGTGTTGGCTAATAGACTGATGAGGGTTCTGCAACAGGTGATTCATGGGGACCAAACGGGGTTTATTAGTGGTAGGCAAATGAAAAATAATGTGAGGCATATAGTTGATGTGTTAGAGTTTTTGGAAAGGAACAACCAGATCCCTGCGGCGCTAATCTTTCTAGATGCTGAAAAAGCTTTTGATCAATTGAATTGGCAGTTTTTGATGAGAGTTTTAGACAAAATGGATTTTGGGGAAAATTTTTTACAACCGATTAGGGCATTATATCAAAAACAAGCTGCCCGAATTTTAGTTAATAATAGTCTGACAGAAGCATGTAATATTGAGAAGGGCACAAGGCAAGGGTGTCCGTTATCGCCCTTGTTATTTGTATTAACATTAGAGATATTATTGGTTAAAATACGGAATTCGGAAAAAATTAAGGGTATACAAATTAGAGATCAGGATTATAGATTGAGAGCATTCGCAGATGATCTGGTTGTTACAGTGACCCAGCCAGAGAACTCTGTTGTGGACCTGATGGAGATAATAACACAATACGGGAAGGTTTCTGGATTTAAAGTTAATATACAGAAAACCAAAATTCTGGCTAAAAATATGACAGTTTCGCAAAAGGCTCTCTTAGAAGGATTAACTGGATTTGAGATTGTTAAAAGGGTAAAATATTTGGGGGTGCTTTTGTCACCCTCTAATACAAAGTTATATAAAAATAATTATGAAAAACTGTGGGGGAAAATTCAAAAAGAATTGGAGAGTTGGGAAAAATTGCAATTGTCCTTGTTGGGACGGATCGCAGCAGTGAAAATGAACGTCCTGCCTAAATTTCTATTTTTATTTCAAATGATACCGATTCTTAAGAAAGATTCTAATTTGGAGGAATGGCAGCGAGGTATCAATACATTTGTTTGGGCAGGGAAAAGGCCACGAGTTAAACTTAAGATTATGCAGGATACTCGTGAGAGAGGTGGTCTTAAAATGCCCAATCTTAAACTATATTATGAAGCTGCTGCATTAGTAGGGATAAGTGATTGGATTAATTTGACACAAGAGAGATTATTAAATCTTGAGGGCCACGATTTGTTGTTTGGCTGGCATGCATATTTGTTGTATGATAAGAAGGTAGACAATGTGTTTAGAGTGCATATTCTAAGACAGGCATTGTTGAGAGTTTGGAAGAAGTATAGACATAAGCTAGATTGTAAAATACCACTGTGGGCAATTCCAAAACATGCAATAGAAAATATACATGCTGGTTTCAAATATGATGTGACTACGTACAAGGAGATTCTGAGCTTGGAAAGAAATGTCTGGAGTTTGAAATCATATAGCCTCTTGCGAGAAGAGAAGGTTGTTCAAAATTGGTTTCAATATACTCAGCTACGGGCCAGGTGGAAAGAAGACCAGAAAATTGGTTTTACAATGACTGATGAAAATTTGATAAAACAAATTAGAAATCAGGGTCCCGCACATATCAAACGGATATATCTTGCATTGATAGAAATTGACTCAGAAACAGAGCTTGTTAAAGATTGTATGATTAAATGGGCCCAAAATATTCAAGAAGTAGTTACAATGGATACATGGGAAAGGATTTGGGTGAGGAACGTAAAATTTACACAAGCTCAAAACCTAAGAGAGAATTTTTACAAAATGTTTTATAGATGGCATCTAGATCCTAAAAAGCTTGCAAGTATGTGTCCGAATTATCAGCCTAAATGTTGGAGGTGCGGTGACGAAGACGCAACATATTTTCACATATGGTGGACTTGTTAAAAGGTTAAGGCTTTTTGGATAAAAGTCTGGTGGAGCATGCAGAAGATTTTTAAACAGAGGATAAAGTTTTGTCAGCAACTTTTTTTGTTGGGAATAATTACAGATGCTACAGTTGTGGACACTAAGTTGATGTTGAATTTAATTACGGCAGCAAGACTCTTAATAGGTCAGTATTGGAAGAAGGAGGAACTGCCGACTATAGGAGAATGGACTTTAAAGGTTTCTGACCTGGCAGAGATGGCAAAGATATCGGCCTATTTGAAAGATCATTCGCAAGAACGTTATATTATGGAGTGGAGAAAATGGATTGAGTATATCCAGAACAAATATGGGACTAAAAAGTTTTATGTAGCATTTGAATAAGTCTTCCCTTGTTTTCTCTTTTTTTTCTCTTTTTTTAATATATATTTTATATTAATAGTGTTTGTAGTTATCCTATATGAGCTAGAGAGTGATAGATTTTAGAGTTTACGGTTGTTAGCATATGGTTGTTTATGATTCTTTTTTTTTGGTTTTTTATACCTTGTACTTAGCTCTGGGAAGTCGGGGGGGAGGGGGGAGGGGTAAGGAGGGAGGGATAGGGGAGGGGTAGGGGGGTTTGTTAAAGATAAAATGTATGATAAAACTTTTCAATAAAAAAAACCTGATTCAAATTATTGCTCTGAAGCAAAACTTGGGTTTCAATGCATAAATTTGCTTCAGTGAGGTGAAGGAAATTACTATCTACTTTTGCTGGATAAGGAAAGATCAACACATTTCATTATTCTGTCAAAACGATGGACATTCAAAACCAGAACAAATAAATATAATACCACAAGATGAGTTACCCAGATTAGAAGGTATCCAACAGGCTACTGGAGAAGACCAGAGGGCAAGTATGAAGTAGTACTAATGCTGATGATATGCCTGGATTGAAGCCAAAAGAACATCCAGCTGCTGATGTGGCCAAGGGCAAAACAGAAGTCTAATGTTGCAAAACATATGTACGCCATTGAAATGTGATTTAGGAATGTCAGAACTTTAAACCAAGGCAAACCAGATGTCCTCTGAGTGAAAATGTCAAGTCTGAACACTAACATTCTTGGAATGTTAGTGGATTGGAATGGATTGGAATGAGCCACACTCCATGTTACTGGATTAGCAGGCATTTTATTGTGAATTAGGAAATCACATAAGAAATGGCATATCCAATGGGCATCAAACTCAATGTTCAGCTACAACCTGCAGAATGATAGAATGAGCTCAATTTGAGTCCAAGCCAAGCCAATAATTATTACAGTGATTCACATTTGTGCTCCAAGCTTAGATGCAGAAGAAACAGAGGTCAAACTCCAAATGACTTCTCAATACAACATCAAGGGAAAAAAAGGTAGACTAATTACAGTGGTTAGAATGCAGTATTGCAGGCTAATTATGCTGATTGCCAGCAGTTGAATTCTCATCAACTCAAGGTTGACTCAGCCATCCATCCTTTCAAGGTTGGTAAAATGAGGACCCAGATTGTTGGGGGCAATATGCTCACTCTGTAAACTGCTTAGAGAGGGATGTAAAACACACTGAAGTGGTATATAAGTGTTATTACTATTTCTGGTGCATAGCACGAGGGAAGACAACAGATGCAGCATCTAGTTCAGAAAGGTCTATTTCACAAAGTACTATAAGACAACCAAAACGGGAAGTGATTAAATAAATAGATGGAACAGTCAATTCATTGAAAGCAAAACAAGGTTGTGTAAAAGCTCATGATTACAAAAACTGAAAATAAGCATTGTTTGTAGGTATAATTTATTGCGTGCTAGTACTAGAAGTCTCTGAGATGAAATAAGGGAATTAGAGTACTTAGTGGCAAACAAAAACATAGATATACTGAATGTAAGAGAAACCTGGTGTAAAGGAGATAATATGATTGCACCTGTATTCAATCTTATGGAAAAGATAGGAAAGTTTAATTGAAAGAGGTGTTATTCTTTAGGTGTTGTTCTTTACATACAAGAAAACTAGAAAACATTGGAAGACCAGATTTTTCCACAGATTTATCATGCCACCATGAATGGCAATGTCTGGCCACAAATACAGTATATGTCCATTCTAGTATTTCTCTACACTTCTTAAGTGTAGATATCTTTGGTAAAGATATTAATGAAAACAATCTAAACATTGCATAAGCATTTTCCTCTACAGCTGAGAAGTACACAGTTCTTGCATGGTGGTTAGCTGGTGTTAATATCCCATGTCTCCGATAGATGATTTGTCTCTGCATTTTCATAGCTCATGTCTTTAGGCCATGATTATTCGTTACACAGGGTAGAGTCACTTGCTAAATGTGACATTTCCTTATGCCCTTTGGCACATTGTAGGATGGACTTTGATGAAGTCACCACCCATTATATCCTTGAAAACATCTCACAGAGCTTGATATTGTTGCAGCAGTGATCTAGAGAGAGCATATGCTAAGGCCTATACACAAATAATTTATTGCAAGGCGAGCAAGTGCTCATGGAGCATGTAACTAGGCACATACTGTGCATCTCGATTAGGCAAAAGAAAAAATGAACTGGATTTGTGAAGTTCACCAAAGTGGAATCTGTTGTGGCTCAACATTTATATCAGAAGATAATGCTGTAAAATTTGGTCAAAAGAGAATGTACATTCATAAAAAAATCACATACAAAGATATATTTGGGAATGTATTTTAAAAAGTTATTTTTTGAAAATAAATGTACTGGAGGAGTTTAAATTAAAAAGGTTTGCAGGTTTGCATTAGAAAATACTGCAATACTGTATCATATACTATAAACTAATAAACCCTTATACAAAAAGAAAGAAAGAAAGAAAGAAAGAAAGAAAGAAAGAAAGAAAGAAAGAAAGAAAGAAAGAAAGAAAGAAAGAAAGAAAGAAAGAAAGAAAGAAAATAATGCAAATGATAAATGCAGGTCTGGGGGTCTATTGTTGTTATTAATATTATTATTCTCCAAAAACAGCTGTGAGTGGCGCTTGGTTTTGGACACAAATATAGATAATGAATGGATTTATACTGAATTGCCAATTCTTATTATTTGACTCTTACATGAAAAGTATGGAAACCATCAGCTCTTCAAATTTTACATACCACATGACCACGGAGATGTCCTCGGACAAGCGCTGGCTCTTTGGCTTTGAAACGGAGATGAGCACCAGCCCCTAGAGTCAGAAACGACTAGCACGCATGTGTGGGGGAACCTTTACCTTTTTAAACAATAAGAATCCAATGGCTGTTCATGATATGGATACGTATCAAGCTTTGGGAGTCCAAATAAATCCAGTAAATGAAGCCACTTTCATTACATACAGATTAAAATTCCTCAGAAGTATTTTCCTAAACTATGTAATTGATCAGATAAATTCCTAAAATAGGATGAAATAATGTTCTCATCTAAAATGCTAGGATATATCTGCATGAATTGCTGACTGGAAACCACTTATGGACTTTTTGCAGAAAAGATAAAAAGTGAACTTGTCATTTGTGGTTTTGATGATTAGAAAGGCTTAATTTTAGTAAGAGTCACTTACTAAAGACAGTAAGAGGTCAATTTATAATTATACCTATAACTGCTAAAAAGGTAAGGTTCTACATTTAGGCAAGAAAAACCAACAGCATAGGTTGTACCTTGCTGAATAGGAGCAACTGTGAGAGGGATCTTGGAGTCCTAGTGGACAATCACTTAAATATGAGCCAGCAGTGTGCTGCAGCCACCAAAAAAAGTCAACACTGTGCTAGGCTGCATTAACAGAGGCATGGAATCAAGATCACGTGAAGTATTAATACCACTTTACAATGCCTTGGTAAGGCCATATTTGGAATACTGCATCCAGTTTTGGTCACCACGATGTAAAAAAGATCTTGAGACTCTAGAAAGAGTACAGAGAAGAGCAGCAAAGATGATTAGGGGACTGGAGGCTAAAACATATAAGGAATGGCTGCTGAATTGGGTATGTCTAGTCTAATGAAGAGAAGGATGTGGGATGATATAATAGCAGTGTTCCAATATCTCAGGGGCTGCCACAAAGAAGAGGGAGCCAAGCTATTCTCCAAAGCACCTGAAGTCAGGACAAGAAGCAATGGATGAAAACTAGCCAAAGGGAGAAGCAACCTAGAACTAAGGAGAAATTTCCTGATAGTTAGAACAATTAACCAGTGGAACAACCTGCCTCCAGAAGCTGTGAATGCTCCAGCACTGGAAGTTTTTAAGAAGAGACTGAACAGCCATTTGTTTGAAATGGTATAGGGTTTCCTGCCTGAGTAGGGGGTTGGACTAGATGACCTCCAAGGTACCTTCCAATTATTATTATTATAAAACTTTTATTCATAAAATATGAAACTCAGTCAACTGAACACTCAAATTGACTGACACTAATGGTTGACACGGGATGCTGCCAGCATCCTAGGTATCAACCAGGTATCTCCTTAAAATGTAAGATGTTCTGAGTAGTGCAGTTTTTTGTAGCTTTGCTGGAGTTATTGCAGGGAGTTGCAATTTCTTGATGTGTTTTGTAAAGTTTTTGGACATAGTTTCCAGTGCCCTGATGACAATGGGTATCACTGTTCCGTGTTTCATCCATAATTGCGCAATTTCAATGGCTAGGTCGCGGTATTTTGTAATTTTTTCCAGTTCTTTTTCTTCGACTCTGGCATCTCCTGGTACAGCGATATCAATCTACAACTGTGATATCTGGCGTGTTGTGTTCCAAATGGCAATCTGTCTGTATTCAGAAGTCCCACAAGATCTTCACCCTCTCATTCTTGACAACTTTTTCCACCCTACAGTATGTTCCCTTGGCTTTTTGGACACAGGCAAGTTGTATTTTTTTACACAATGCCCAGTGGATTGGTTTAGCAACTCGGTCATGTCTAGCTTTGTAATCAGTTTGCGCGATTTTGCTGCACTCACATATTAAATGTGAAGCAGTTTCAGCTTTGTTGTTGTAAAGTCAGCAATTTGGATTGTCAGTAGATTTTTGTATCTTCGCTTTCACCACATTAGTTTGTAGTGCTTGTTCTTGAGCAGCCAGTATTAAGCCTTCTGTTTCTTTCTTAATGGTTCCCATCTTAACCCATGCCCATGTCAAGTTATCACATTTTCCTTCAATGTTTTTCAAATGTTGTCCATGCAAAGCTTTGGTTTTCCATCTATTTAATCTATCATCCAGCCATTTTTCCTTATATTCTGCCTTTGTTTCTGTTATTTTGATAATGCTCTCTGTTTTCACAATTTTCACAATTGTTTGCAGCAATTTTTCTGTACTTTGATTCACATAGTCATTCAATCTTCGTTTTTCTTCTTCTACAGTTTGGTGGATTTGCAGTAGCCCTCTGCCCCCTATTCTTCTTGGCAGGTACAATCTGTCAATGTCACTTCGTGGATGTAGAGCATGGTGCATGTTCAAAAGTTTACGTGTTTTCCGGTCTAGGTGTTCTAATTCAGCCAATGTCAAGTTGATAATTCAAGCTGGGTAGCGTATCACTGGGACTGCCCATGTATTAATGGCTTTAATTATATTTCCACCATTCAGCTTTGATTTTAGTATTTTGTGGATTCTTTTGTGTTAACTCTTTGACTTTTCCATTCAAGATGTTATCTGCTTCCAATATGCCTAGGTATTTGTAACCATCATCCTTTGCTAGTGCTTTCATAATACTTCCATTTCCCAGTTCTATTCCTTCTATTTTTCCCACTTTTCCTCATTGCATGGATAATATAGCACATTTTCCAAGTCCAAAGTCCATTCTGATGTTGCTGCTAAACAGTTGAACTGCATTGAGTATTGATTTAAGTTCAGTGTGGCTTTTCACATACAGTTTTAAGTCATCCATGTATAGTAGATGGTTTATCTTGCCATGCTGGCTTGACATGTGGTACCCCGGTTTTGTGTTTCGTAATATTATTGTCAATGGAATTAATGCAATGTTGAACAGTAGTGGTGAAAGTGAGTCCCCTTGGAAGATTCCTCGTCTGATGTTGATTTCACCAATGTTCTCCCCATTTGCTGTTAGAACTGTTTTCCATTTTTGCATATTTGCTTTCAAAAATGTACAGATGTTTTTGCTGATTCCAAAGGATTCCAGACATGCATTAATCCAACTGTGGGGTAATGAGTCAAATGCTTTCTTGTAATCAATCCATGCCATATTTAAATTTGTTTTTTGTCGTTTTGCATTTTTAAGTACCATTTTGTCAATGAGCAGCTGATCTTTTGTTCCTCTTGATTTTTTATAATTTCCTTTTTGTTCTGCTGGATACAAATTGTTTTCCATCAGATGACTGAATACTGAATTTGCCAGTATTCTTGTAAAAAGTTTGAACGTTGTTGGCAGACAAGTAATTGGGCGGTAGTTGCTTGGTTCTGTGCTCTTTTCAGGGTCCTTCATTATCAAGTATGTTCGACCAGTTGTTAACCATTCTTCACTTGTGGCATTTTGAAGTTTTTCATCAAACTGAGTGGCCGTGCAGTGATGGAGGCTGGTGAGGTGTTTCAACCAGTATCCATGCAGCTCATTCAGGCCAGGTGCACTGCAGTTCTTGACCTTCTTTACTTGTTTTGCAACTATATTAGTGGTTATTACAATATTCTCCATTTTGTTTTGTGTTGCTTGTTTTTGGATATCTTTCATCCAGGAGGCAGTTTTATTATGTTCCATTGGGTTTTCCCATAGTTCTTTCCAAAAGTTTAAGGTTGTTTCTTTACATGGTAGAACAGTAGTTTGGACTTTATTTTCGTTAAGTGACCGATAGAAGTGGTGCTGGTTTTTTTCTGAACTGGATGTTTTCACGATATTGTTTTATTTGTCCTTCATATCCTTCAATTTTCTTTGCTGTTGCTATTACACACTGTTTTAGGTTTTCCATGATTTCTGTTATTGTTGTTTCCTCCAGGTTATATTTTTTTGTATAAACTATTTTTCAGCTTTTTGTTCTTTAGTTTTCCTTCTTTCAAGTATTTCAATTTGCTGACATCTCCTCGTAGGTTTTTTTGTTTTATTTTCAAGTCAAATTTTCCACTTTGGTGTTCCAGTGGGTTTCTTTTTTGGCATTTTATAACCCAATTCTGCAGTTATAATGGCAGCTGTACTGTACATTAGTTGGTTTGTTTCACACAGTGTGCTGGATGGGATGGAAGTTAAGATGTTGTTCACAGCATTTAGTAGATCTTTCACTTGTTTGCTATGCACTTCATGGATGGCAGGCAGTCTTTTTCTTTCTGTGTTTTCTTTGATGTGGTATTCAATCTTTTCTTTCAGCATTTTTGCTAGATTACTTAGCTCTACACTTTCAAGTTGTTGCACAGGGGAATCTTCATCCTGTGTGGTGGCTTCTTCCGCTGGTTGGTCAGTTTGTTGGTCAGTTTGTTCAGGTATTGGAACAATTTCTTCAGCCTGTTCTTCATCATTGCTTGTTGTTTTCTTTTTAGCCAATGTTGATGTTGAATTTCCACATCTGTAAAAACTTTATTACGGATGATGAAATATCTTTGATCTATTAATCGTTGTTTGGTTACATCACTTTCTGGATGCTTTTCCTTCCACAGTTGCATCATTCTTTTTTGAAATCCCCTGCCTGGTAGTAGCATTGGATGATTTCTCGATTTTCTTCGGTTGTCCAAGTTTTGCGCTTTTGTTCCAATCGCTTTACAGTTGTACACTCTGGTTCCCCAGCAGTAGCAACTGAGCCCTGTGGCCCATTTTTTGACAGATGTCCAGGAACCATAGCATTTGACACGGTCCTTGTTGACCTGGGCGACGACTGATCCGGTATGGATTTTTTTTATTTCTTCTCATCATTGGTGATGGGAGGTGCCTGGGTTGGTTCACGGTGGCTAAGCCACTACCAATCAGAAGACCGGTAATCCCATAACCATAGGGACCTCACCTGATAGCTGTCCAGGCCCAGCCACGGGATGATGATGATTATTATTATCATCATCATCATCATCATCATCATCATCATCATCATCATCATAATCATCATTCTTTTTTTACTTTTCTTTTTTCCTTTCTTGCACTTTTAAATTTCTCTTTGATTTCTTTTTTTCTTTCTTGATAGTTTGCATTAATTTTTACCTTTAAAAAGAACTTTAATAAAAATATAAAAACAAATAGAATACTAGCATATAAATAATTGAGCATTCTTCCCATGAGGATATAGAATATTTTCTTTCTATATTAGAAGAGATATAAAATTGGAACATGAAAATGCTGTGATACTTTATTATGAAATACTTAATGGCAGGGATAAAAATATATCAGCTCTGCTTCTGCCTAGGAACATGCATTGTTGAAATTGATACTTGTAGAAAAGAGCAGACTTACCTATAGTGATCTCCCCAGATTTAAAACAGTGATGTTCCAAATCTTATATGAAAATGATGTAATCTTGACATTTTTTTGTATGTAAATTTTGAGATCAGCCATTGAAGTATGATGGTTTAATTGGAAAATAATAATTGGGCCCATTATTTTCTCTCAGCTCAATCTTTCTCATAGGAGTTATCAGCAAAGCATTCTGTTCCAAGATTGCCACCACACTATACTACTACCTCTAAAATGTTGTTTATGGAAAACTGTTTGATTACTTCTGGAATGTCATCATTCAAAAAGAAGAACAGTGTATTTTTTGTGTGTGGGGGGGAGAGAGAGGAGAGAATGTTTTCTGATCAGGAACGCCCCAAACTAGAACTATTTTTTCATATGGTTCCATGTATTCCTAAGTTGTTTTTCATTATCAGTCAATGTGCAGTTGATACAGAAGAAGAGATACTCATAAAGGAGATTATTGTAGCTCAGCATTGAAATGAGGGGTCCTTGGTGCTCTCTGAACTTGGCTGTTTTCTTGCAGATGTTTCATTACCCAAACTAACTAATATCATCAGTGCAAGCCTAGCATCACCAGCACTGCTGATGTTTGGGTAATGAAACATCTCTAAGAAAATAGGGAGAGTACTAAGGACCCCTCAGAACAGGTCTTATTTCATGCGAACCAGTAAACCACCTCTAGGAAACATCATTCTCAGAGATATCTTGACACATCCTTCAATATTGTTCTATTGCTCTCCTTGATAAAGTTGATACCTCGTCTCCCAAGTGGCTGCCTAAGAGCCATTACCCTATCCTTATCCCACACAATTCTGCATACTGATATTCTTTCTCACACTGAAAGTTGTTTTCCTTCCCTTTGCCAACTGGAGGTTTGACCTCTGAATATCTTCTTTATGAATAGCCACAGAGGACAGAATGTGCAAATGAATATTCAACAACAGATATGACAATATACATCTATGAGTCCTTATGTATTATTCATGGAATATTCTGCTGTCTGTTTACGGCTTACTCTATTTTTCTCAGAAATACCTGTGTGCCCCTGAAAATAAAACCCAGTCACGTATTTTTTTTTTGCCTCCAAAAGAGAGTGGAGTGGGGGGAAGTCTTAACTAGGGCTTATTTGGGGGTAGGGCTTATATTAGACACACATAAAATCAAGCTAGTTCTTATTTTCAGGGAACAGGTATACCTCAGAATTACACACACACCCCTCCATGCAGCATACATACAATTCACAGTTCTCTTGTTTTGGTATGAGAATACCAGCTTAATTCTGAACTCCAGGAATCCTGCCAGGTCGAATCTGGGTTGGTCACTGGGATCAGAGATTTACTTTTCTGAGTTTTCAGACTCATGCTGGAGCCCATCTTCAGGGAACATCGCTCTATTGGAATACGTGCTTTGGGCTATTCTGTGAGTTGTGTTTATGTGGTGTTTATACTTGTCTTCATTCATCCAAGAATCCTTTTTAAATATGGTAAATTATTTAGTAATGCCCGTGTCCAAACCTCAAAGAAATTAATCTAGGAATGGCCACTAAAACATTGGTGAATTGTTAAATTTTAGGAACATTTCTTGGCTGTTAATTAGCAACATTAGGGCCATAGAGTCGACAATACAAGCTTCAGACCCTGTCTGCTCTTCTTGAAAGTTAGTACTACTTTGTTTATTCATTTTTATCCTATTCTTCATGCCTGTACTACAAGGTTCCACATAGCTCCTCCTCACAAGTGGATAAAATGTCAAGAAAGATCCATTGGTGGCAAAACGGAAGACCAGCCGCAGGAGATGATGATCGGTCCATGACAGGGGCATAATAATTGGAGAGCCCCCACCAAGATCATCTAACCACCGTCCAGACAAGAAAACAAGGTCAAGGGTGTGGCCTCCTTCATGAGTCGGTCCCGTAATTACTTGCGTCAGGTCCATGGCCGTCATGGAGGCCATGAACTCCCGAGCTAACTCAGATGATCCTCCCAGCGATGGTAGGTTGAAGTCCCCCAAAACTATAAGTTTCGGGAACTCAACCACCAGCCCCGAGAGGACATCAAGCAGCTCAGGCAGGGCTGCTGCTGCGTGACTAGGCGAAAGGTACACCAGCAGCAAGCCCAACTGCGCACCAGGGCCGCATCTCAAAAAGAGAGATTCACACCCGACTGTCTGGGGAACGGTGGCCTCCCGCGGACACAAGGTCTCCCTCACAACAACAGCCACTCCCCCACCCCTACCCTGAGCCCGAGGCCGGTGCAGCACCTGGAAACCTGGTGGGCAAAGATCAACCAGAGGAACACCGCCCTCTGGGCCCAACCAGGTCTCCGAGATGCAAGCCAGGTCAGCCTGCTCACCCTCGACCAAGTCTCGAACGAGAGGAGCCTTATTAACGACCGACCTGGCATTCAAATACACCAGCCGGAGCTCAGGAGGCTGCACATCCTCACTCCCGGGACCTCGGGGCGGAACCAGAGGGTCGGAGTGCCTCACCGCTTGTAAGCAGCGGAGAGGCCTTCCCTGAGACCGATACGGCCCTCTGTTCCTACACCTGCTGCCATTCCCTATCGTCGTGGGAATAGGCAATCCCACGACTGGCCCTGGAGCCCCAGAAGCAGCCGACCCCCGCTCCTCCCCATCGCGGATTATCTAGACCCGTACCAATCGGGTTTCAGGCCCGGGCACAGCACGGAGACGGCATTGGTCGCGCTGGTGAATGATCTCTGGAGGGCTCGGGACAGGGGGCATTCCTCTGTCCTAGTCCTATTAGACCTCTCGGCGGCTTTCGATACCATCGACCATGGTATCTTGCTGCGGCGTCTCAGGGGATTGGGAGTGGGAGGCACAGTTTTACAGTGGTTCTCCTCCTATCTCTTGGGACGTTCGCAGTCGGTGTTGGCAGGGGGGCAGAGGTCGACCGCGAGGTCTCTCATTTGTGGAGTTCCTCAGGGGTCGGTCCTCTCGCCTCTCCTGTTCAACATCTACATGAAGCCGCTGGGTGAGATCATTCGTGGCTTTGGAGTTGGGTATCATCAGTACGCTGATGATACCCAACTTTTCTTTTCGACCCCAAACCACCCCAGTGATGCCCTCAACGTGATGTCCCGTTGCCTGGAGGCGGTTCGGGTCTGGATGGGGAGGAACAGACTCCAGCTCAACCCCGACAAGACTGAGTGGCTTTGCATACCTTCGTCCCGGGTTTATTCGGACATTCCACCTCTAGTTATGGGGGGTGAACTATTACCCCCCGTAGATAGGGCTCGCAACTTGGGGGTCCTCCTAGATTCACGGCTCACTTTGGAAGACCATATAGGAGCCGTGACTAGGGGGGCCTTCGCACAGGTTCGCCTGGTGCGTCAGTTGCGGCCCTATCTTAGCCGGGACGATTTATGCACGGTCACTCATGCGCTCGTGTCCTCTCGTCTGGACTACTGCAACGCTCTCTACATGGGGCTGCCCTTGAGGACTACTCGGAAGCTCCAACTGGTACAGAATGCAGCCGCGAGAGTGGTGTTGGGAGTCTCCCGATACTCCCACGTTACGCCTCTGCTCCGTGAGCTGCATTGGTTGCCAGTTGTCTTCCGGGTGAGATTCAAGGTACTGATAACGGTATTTAAAGCACTCCATGGCATGGGGCCGGAGTACCTCAGGGAACATCTGCTGCCGGCATCAAGCTCCCTGCGCCCTGTGCGTTCCCACAGAGAGGGCCTCCTCAGGGTGCCACCGATCAGAGAATGTCGATTGGTGGCCCCCAGGGGGAGATCCTTCTCTGTGGGCGCTCCGGAGCTGTGGAATCAGCTACCGGTTGAGCTCCGGATGGCGCCCGATCTTCGCTCCTTTCGTCGCGATCTCAAGACATTTCTGTTTGTACAAGCCGGCCTAGCCTGAGGGGGAGTGTTGGGGTTATTTTATTTTTCGTTTTTTAACTTTTCTGGGGGTTTTTAGTGTTGTATTTATATTGTTTTTAACTAGGGCAATTTGTTTAATCTTTTTTTTTTTTTTTTTTTTTTTTTTAATGTTTGTATTCGCTATTTTATTCTGCCCTGTGAACCGCCCTGAGTCCTCAGGGAGAAGGGCGGTATATAAATGTTATTAAATTAAATTAAATTAAATTAAGTTAATTATTGTCTATACTGGCTGAATTAATCATGATAAAACTCAGGAGCTTCTTTTAGATGGAAATACTAGAAATATAACCTCATCACCTAACCTTTTATATCAGTTAGGGCAGGGGTAGGCAACCTTGGCTCTTTTATGACTTGTGGACTTCAACTCCCAGAATTCCTGGGAATTGAAGTCCACGAGTCATAAAAGAGCCAAGGTTGCCTACCCCTGAGTTAGGGTAAGAGAGAATGGGTGCTCTCAGGCCACCAGCAACAACACTGATACACTACTCTTGGTTTCTCTTATAACAGTATTTTTGCTTTGATACTTCCTTTTCTTACACTCAGGCAAATAAGAACACAAAAAGATAGGTGTAAACAGACCTATATCAGATGTCTGACATAATTAAACTAATTTGCTAGTAGTATCTTTCATGATGAAGATGAAACAGAAGCTAATTAAGACTGAAGGAGAAAAAAGAAATAAATTGTTAGGGACAGTTTGTCTGGTCAAGACTAATTATGGCAACGTGATTGACTCCTGAATTAAGGTACTGTAGTAATTTTCTGGAACTTTAGGATTTTTTCTCTTTTTGTTCACAGCTCAGTCAGAGGAAAGTCTGAAGGCAACAGATTTCATTTGTAGTGATAGTAATAAATAGTTTGGAACATTTTGAGTCTCTGATTTGCTTGAGGCATTTGCATTTGGATGTTTCAAGTTTGTAACTGAATAAATTTGCTCCTGTTGGGAAGTGATGGCATCATCAGCAGGACAGGTAGAACCCAAGTAGGTAAAATGATTTTCCTTAGCATGGTCTGCCTGATATGGAGAAGTTATTAATAATCCTTAGTGCTATTTTAATATTGCAACTGTTCTGAATGCACAATATACCTGATAAGGAGTGAAATAAAATATGATGCTATAAGACAACCTGTAACCTCTTGGGTCATTGTTTCAGAAATATTTTCATAACAGATTCCTCCATCCCTTCAATAATGGTAGAGTTCAAATTTAGGGAGATATTCAGAGATGCATCTGTCCTGAAAGTTGAACTATATAGCACAGCCAAACTTCAGGGGTTGACCAAGTTGTCATTTTATGATAATTCTTTTCATAAACGTTTATAAAATTTGCAAAATTTCAATTCCACAGGAGTCATGGGTCCTGGGTTTTTGGCACATTCTGTAAGATTGAAAAAGTATTTGAGATACTTTGATTCAAAAATGGTTGTCTTAGGATGCATTGTTTCACCCAGAAATGGGAGTTTTAGTTTATACATATATTGAATCTGTGCAATGTGTGCAAGTGCATTTGTGTGTGTGTGTGTGTGTGTGTGTGTGTGTGTGTGTGTGTGATACATCTCCCAACATATATGTATATATGTATATAAACAATACACCCTTATATATGAATGTATCTATATGTGAAGATTTTAAAAGAAAACCATTTGCAGAAAGGCTAAGCTATACCCAAAGATAATGATGAATGAAGCCTTAATGATATATTTTGCTGATATCAAGCTTGTTGAAAACAGCCCCATTCCCAAACCCAAATATTAAAGGTCTATTAGTAGAATAAATAGTATGGTAAATAAGAATGGTAAGATAATTATTCAATATAATAAGATTTTATTCATCTTATTTATTCATCATTGAAAAAAAAACCACAAAAGTGAAAAGTGAACAAGTAATATCACCCGCTTTCCCCATCTAATTTTTCAGGATGAAAGCAGTGTTTTCACAGGATTCTGGTTTGTATGCAATAATAGGTGACAGGTGCCTGCTGCAAAGATTTTTATCCTCACAACATAGGTAGGTTTCCGCTGTCATGTTGTTTAATTCACTTAATATCTCCTAAGTATAGAGATAATGAATCTAGGATTCATCCTATGTTAGTGGAAAATTTGATTGTTTGTTTATTCTATAACTAGTGGATATTTTCTTCCATACATGATTTTCTCTATCTATTACCTGCACCAGTTACTCCTACTGCAGGAGAAATAGGATGAGTTTAAGATAGGGCCTTTATTCTGGAGGTCTTCAGGTATGTTAGGTATTGAGTAGACATTCAGTACGCCAGGAGCAGACCAGCATAGTTACAACATTATTTATTGACTCAAACTAGAACTGGAGAACTGCAGGCAATTGCCTGTAATTTATACTCTGAACCCACAGGGGCCTAACCAATCACAGTACTTGAAAAAACCACCCAAATATGAATGTTCAAAGTTTCCCTCCGAAACAGTTGGAGTTAACAGTCAGAGTCATCTAAAGGTTAGTTTTATTTTAGCTTCACAAGCAGTTGGAGTTAAGTTAGTCTCACTTTAGCAGGGATTAACACAACTTTATATATATGCAATACATAACATTAGGATTAATCTCCTGGAATTCCGAATATATTTGAACAGTATCAAACTGGGAAGGGTTGATTTTTAATTCTGCTCAGTTACAACTGTGTGTTTACTTCCAGTGTGCTATTTATTTTTGTTTCTGATACTTTTGTTTCGTTAGTAAGGATGTCTACAGGGAAAGAGTTAAAATTCCAAATTGGAGAAATAGGATTGCAATATACATTGAAAAAAGTGAAGCTTTGCTCATTCAGTTGTGTCCACCTGCCATCTTGTCTTGTCTTGTTTTGTCATTTTATTTATTTGAAAAAGTTATATGGCTATCTGTCTTGTGGTACACTCTTCTGGGTGGCTAACAGCAGTAA
The DNA here is from genome assembly GCF_964194415.1 of Vipera berus. Lineage (NCBI taxonomy): Eukaryota > Metazoa > Chordata > Lepidosauria > Squamata > Viperidae > Vipera > Vipera berus. Next base: position 293,874,010 of record NC_138202.1, on the reverse strand, counting down.
TAAAAACACAAGCATTAAAAGCAATACAACACAACATTAAAAAAAACTCTCCAAGACCACAACCTATCATTTACACTCATTCATTCTTACAATCTCAATCTGGGACTTTGCTGACCCTTTCCTCGGAGGAAAAGCTCTTCACAGCTTTTGCCTTCCACAGACACTCTTTTGTTAGTTTTTTTGTTGTTATTTTGATTATTTTTTGATAAATTGGTAGTTCTAAGTAGTATTGAGAAACCCCTTTCCTTTTCTTGAACTAACAAGTGGGGTATAAATGCTTTAACAAACAAAATAAATAACACCACATTAACTCAAGTAAAGGGAGAGCAGTATTAAAAACTGACCAACTGTCAATGTTATTTTGCTGTTTCCCTTTATCTCAAAAGCAACTATTGCAATCAGACAGGGGTATGATCTAATGTGAGCCAACTACTCTGGGAAGTCTGCTTTTTTATCAAAAAAGAGGACATTTCTGTACACTGAAGCCAAACAATGGATTTTATTTTTCTGCCCTACAATGATTGGAGAAAACCATGCATGCATGGATCTTCCAACTGATGATTCACTTTGAGAATTCTCATTGATCTAAACAGAAATTTGTGATCTACAAAAGTTGGAGCTAAATGAAGAATGACCTGACATTCCCGTGTCTTGATTTGCTGACTCAAGTTCACCAGTCTCTGTCTCCGCTAAAGATCTCAGATGGAGACCAAGTAGCTTTTCCCTCCAGGGAAGAATGGGGTGCGGATCTGATCTTTTCTCTATGCTATTAAGCTTCTCTGGCTTTGCTTCCCTTCCCCCACCTCATGCTTAATTAACATTAAAAAGGACTCTTGTCCCTTTTTGTTTGAATCACTCACTTGCTTCCCAGAAATGTAGTCTTATCAGCAGGCTTTGTTCAGCACTGAGGTCCTTTTTTCAGATTCTTAAGTGCTGTAACAGTAGAACTAAAATGTCATCTTCTAAAATGTGATTGGAAACGGATGGCATTGTCAGGTTTTGTTTTTTGTTTTTGTTTTTTGCCTTTTGGTTGAGGAAAGATGGATAGGACAGTGAATACGGGAAAATATTCTCTGCATCTGATGTCCATTTTGTGGAATATACAAAATGCGAAATACAAATAGATGTATTTGTATACAGATGGATGTATACAGATAGATGGAGAACTCATCAAATTTGCAGATGACACCAAGCTGGCAGGAATAGCCAACACTCCAGAAGATAGGCTTAAGATACAGAAGGATCCTCACAGACTTGAACATTGGGTGCTGTCTAATAAAATGAAATTCAATGGTGAAAAAAGTAAGGTTCTACATTTAGGCAAGAAAAACCAAATGCACAGGTACAGTATAGGTGGTACCTTGCTCAATAGTAGTAATTGTAAGAGGGATCTCAGAATCCTAGTGGACAATCACTTAAATATGAGCCAACAGTGTGCTGCAGCTGCCAAAAAAGCCAAGTCAGTGCTAGGCTGCATTAACAGAGGGATAGAATCAAGATTACGGAAAGTGTTAATACCACTTTACAAGGCCTTGGTAAGCTACACTTGGAATACTACATCCAGTTTGTTCACCTTGATGTTGAGACTCTAGAAAGAGTACAGAGAAGAGCAACAAAGATGATTAGGGGACTGGAGGCTAAAACATATAAGGAACGGTTGCTAGAATTGGGTATGTATGTCTAGTTTAATGAAGAGAAAGACGAGGGATGACATGATAGCAGCGTTCCAATATATCAGGGGTTGCCACAAAGAGGAGGGAGTCAAGCTATTCTCCAAAGCACCTGAAGGCAGAACAAGAAGCAATGGATGGAAACTAACCAAAGAGAGAAGCAGCCTAGAACTAAGGAGAAACTTCCTGATTGTTAGAACAATTAATCAGTGGAACAACCTGCCTCCAGAAGCTGTGAATGTTCCAACACTGGAAGTTTTTAAGAAGAGACTGGACAGGCATTTGTCTGAAATGGTATAGGGTTTCCTGTCTGAGCAGGGGGTTGGAATAGATGACCTCCAAGGTCCCTTCCAACTTCTTCTTCTTCTTCTTCTTCTTCTTCTTCTTCTTCTTCTTCTTCTTCTTCTTCTTCTTCTTCTTCTTCTTCTTCTTCTTCTTCTTCTTCTTCTTCTTCTTCTTCTTCCTCATTATTATTATTATTATTATTATTATTATTATTATTATTATTATTATTATGCAAATAAGTTAAATTATCTTTCTAATATTCTCTCTCTCTCTCTCTCTCTGTGTCTGTCTCTCTCTCTCTCTCTCTCTCTCTCTCTCTCTGTGTGTGTGTGTGTGTATGTAATTGAGATTTGTAACATTTTAAAATCCTTCCATAAGCCCTATAAAGAAAAAACATATAGTGACCAAAAGCAATTGGAGAACTTTTGGCCAAATAACAGTTTTGAATCCAGGCTTTTACAAGTAAGGCTAAGAGTCCAGAATGGGAATTTACAATTGTTTCTATCACGTCCATATCAGTTTTGCATGTTTTAGTCATAAATCATTTTCCAGATGTTGGGTATAACTTTATAGCAAGATCAGATCTGGAAAATGCCAATTAGTTCAATATAAAATAATTCAATATAAAATACACATAACACAATATGTACTGTATAAAAATATCCATCTTCTATACTATTAAGCCACTATTGGTTGACTTGAAGATTCAAAATGTGATATACTTTTATAACATTTGCTACATTCCTTTTTTAAGCTTCAAATTCAGATACATGCAATATTAAATGTCAGTTGAGTATCATACTAGTATGCTAATCTTACCTATTTCTTTTTGAGCAGAATTATAGATTGGAACAAGCACCTGAGATACAAACCTCATGTTATCTTGTTGTGCTCACCATCTACCTTGTGTTACAGCTTCTTTAATTTTTTTAAACATTTCAGTCATATCAATTACTTTTTCTTTTGTACAATTTCCAGTTTTCCTCTTTCTCCATTTGTTTATATCTCACCTTTATTATTTTTACAAATAACTCTAGGTGGCAAACATATCCAACACACTTTCCTTCTCCTATTTTCCCCCATAGCAACAACCCTGTGAGGTGGGTCAGGCTGAGAGAAAATGACTGGCCCAAAGTCACCCAGCTGGCTTTCATGGATAAGGCAGGAATTGAACTCATGATCTCCTGCTTTCTAGCCTGGTGCCTTAATCACTAGACCAAACTGACTCTCAATTATTTGCCTTTTCCTTCTCACAGGATATTTTTATTTCAACTTCCGAGCCTATAATTAGGGAGGGGTCTTTTTTTTCTGATGATCTCCCATCCCCCCAAAACCAGCCAGATTTGCCCTGCTTAGCTTTTCAAAGTTAGCTAAAGACACCAAAGTGCTTCAATTACTTTGCTATTTTTCTCCCAAGCACACTTTCTCTTACACATAATTTCCACATTTCTATGATGCTGCGGTGCTGGAATGCTAACATTTTGACTGAAAAAAATGATGTCAAGATAAGCCAGCTCAGCTACACTTTAGTCATACCACAGAAGCAACATCTCCTCCATGAGGTTCTTTACATTTTCTTGACTCTCTTTCCTTGGGTTTCCATCTGTTGACTGGAAGATTCATAATAGCCTCCTTGTATTATATGTGCCTCTTGCAGAATAGAAAGTCAAGGTGATGCAAGGGTCAGTGAACAGCAGAAAAGAACACTTTATCATCTTTGGTGGACATGAAAAAAGCTAGAAAATTCTGGATTGAAATATACACACTTTCAGAAGATTTGAAAGATTAATGTATAATTGAGAGCAGGGAGTTTTCTTTGGGACTGATGGACAAACAGTTGGAAAAAAGCTATGGAACTCTATTTTTGTATGTACCGGTAATAATTGCAATGAAGTTATTGTATGCACAAAGAGGGAAAGACATGGCAATATACACAATGGAGGAATGATTGGTGAAGTTGATGGAATGCTTAGGTCATGGCTAAATTAACCTCTTTGTGAAGAGGCAAAGAGATTGGAATTCCTTATGGACTTTTTGAGAAAAACAGAAAAAAAATGAACTTATGATTTATCGTTTTGATGAATACTTAGGTATAGATCAGGCATGTCAAACTCGCAACATCACGTGACGTTGCACAATGTATCGTGACTTTTTCCCCATTGCTGCCAATGAGGTGGGTGCGGTTTTGGCATGACACATCCGGCCCATGGGCCGGCAGTTTGACATGCCTGACATAGATAAATAGATAAATAGATAGATAGATAAACTTTATTGTTATTTTTACTGTAGGCACAATGGCACACATTAAAAATGAAAGTTTGTTGCTTACTCTCAAAAGTATACACATACTTAACACACATTTGAACATGCTATATACAACATATGTATAAACCTACATCCTTACATATAAATAATGTATAAATATTAATCACTATCCATCTTGAATGCACAGAGGGAAGAGGAAGCTTTAGGTAGATTATAGAAAGAAGAAAATTATGTTGTAACCATAATTCTCACAGAGTAAGAGGTAAAATTATAATTGTAATTATATTGCTATGAAGATCAGGAACTACTTTTTTGTATATTTTTTTCCTTTTCCTTTTATCTTTTCTTCCTTTCTTGTACTTGTAATTTTCTCATAGATTTCCTTCCTTTTCCTTTCTTTTCCTACTTTATATTAGTTTTCATTAGTTTTTATCTTTATTTTAAAATATCTTTAATAAAACATATAGAAATGAGGACAATGGGATATTGACCCTTGATTCATGAAGAATTGCAAGTAGATGCATCACACCAACCTTCACCAGAGGGAAACACCCGTTCACAATGTTGCACAGCCTTGATGGAGCATACAATTACTAGTTTCTTTACTTGCATATAGAAATCTAACTACCTTAACCAATGTCCAAACTGGAAAAATAATCTTTGAAGTCAGAGGTAGAATTTAGAGTTGTTTTGAATAGTGGATGTTTTGAATAGTGGAGTTGTTTTGAATAGTGGATGCCACCTATGTAGTTTTCTGGAAATTTCTGTATTTTTTATTCAGTCCTTTGCCTGTGAAAGATTAACAAAAACAGCAATGATAGTAAATTATTTTATTACAGCCTTAAGGTCAGATATAGTAAAGTGCCTAATAGTTTAACTGTTACACATATACATATAAACATACATACATATAGTAAATAGAAAAACAATGTATATAATATGATATAGTTAATAATAGATATAATAAAGTAAAATAGAATAAAAATAATATTTGTAAGAAATTCCAAACTTAATTAATGTTAAGGGGTATTTTAGAGATGGTACCACAAAGCTGGGAGACTTGGGAAGATAATTTGAATCCTTGCCTGAAGGCAGTTGATTGATGACGACAATGATATTTGTAAAATTACATTTCAGTTTAACATAAATAAGATGCAGCTTCTAAACTATTATGAATACACATCTGTAATCATGATGGTAGTAATACACAAGTAAGATGTAAAATTTATAACTTTTCCCCATAGATCTGTTTGGATTACCTTTTAACTTGGACATATAAATATTGAAATTTGGTCTCCAAAGATCTATAACTTTATATAAAGTGAAACCTTATTGTAAAGTAACAGTTGCAGGAGAAACATCCATTATGCCTGAAATCTGTTATATGGAAAAAATAGATAATGGTGGCACTTTACCACTTTTGTGTAATGGTGTCATGACACAAATGATTTTGCACCAATTTAGATTTTATTTAAATATATTATTACAGAAGTGATATAAATGACCATGGTTGGTATATAATTAAGGTAAAACTAATGTAAATTTAATAGCCTTAGGCAGACTACTTCAGATGCAGTGGACTAGTCCATTATTTCAGAGAAATTGTTGCTTAACTACAATTATTATGTAGGTCCATTAAATTGAGCTTTTCTTGCAATATCTTTGATTTAAAGTATGTATCATAATAAATTAATCTACAGGTGAAACTCAAAAAATTAGAATATCATGCAAAAGTTCATTTATTTCAGTAATGCAACTTAAAAGGGGAAACTAATATATGAGATAGACTCACTACATGCAAAGCAAAATAGTTCAAGCCGTGATTTGTCATAATTGTGATGATTATGGAGTACAGCTCATGAAAAGCCCAAATCCACAATCTCAGAAAATTAGAATATTGGGAAAAGGTGCAATATTCTAGGTTCAAAGTGTCCTACTCTAATCAGCTAATTAAGCCATAACACCTGCAAAGGGTTCCTGAGCCTTTAAATGGTCTCTCAGTCTGGTTCAGTAGGAATCACAATTATGGGGAAGACTGCTGACCTGACAGTTGTGCAGAAAACCATCATTGACACCCTCCATAAGGAGGGAAAGCCTCAAAAGGTAATTGCAAAAGAAGTTGGATGTTCCCAAAGTGCTGTATCAAAGCACATTAATAGAAAGTTATGTGGAAGGGAAAAGTGTGGAAGAAAAAGGTGCACAAGCAGCAGGGATGACCACAGCCTGGAGAGGATTGTCAGGAAAAGGCCATTCAAAAGTGTTGGGGACTTTCACAAGGAGTGGACTGAGGCTTGAGTCAGTGCATCAAGAGCCGCCACACATAGACGGATCCTGGACATGGGCTTCAAATGTCGTATTCCTTTTGTCAAGCCGCTCCTGAACAACAAACAACGTCAGAAGCATCTTACCTGGGCTAAAGAAAAACAGACCTGGTCTGTTGCTCAGTGGTCCAAAGTCCTCTTTTCTGATGAGAGCAACTTTTGCATCTCATTTGGAAACCAAGGACCCAGAGTCTGGAGGAAGAATGGAGAGGCACACACTGCAAGATGCTTGAAGTCCAGTGTGAAGTTTCCACAGTCTGTGTTGATTTGGGGAGCCATGTCATCTGCTGGTGTTGGTCCACTGTGCTTCATTAAGTCCAGGGTCAACGCATCCGTCTACCAGGAGATTTTGGAGCACTTCATGCTTCCTTCCGCAGACGAGCTTTATAATAATAATAAATAATAATAAACCTTTATTGTCAAAGTACAACATGTGTACATTGAGATTAGCTGAGCCTCCCCCTGTGCTCTCTCCCCCCAACACACAGTGACAACAAATCCTCCATCCCACCACACTATGTGAACCATGGGGATGCTGACTTCATTTTCCAACACAACCTGGCACCTGCCCACACTGCCAAAAGCACCAAAACCTGGTTCAATGACCGTGGGATTACTGTGCTTGATTGGCCAGGAAACTCGCCTGACCTGAACCCCATAGACAATCTATGGGGCATTGCCAAGATAAAGATGAGAGACATGAGACCGAACAATGCAGAAGAGCTGAAGGCCGCTATTGAAGCATCCTGGTCTTCCATAACACCTCAGCAGTGCCACAGGCTGATAGCTTCCATGCCACACCGCATTGAGGCAGTAATTGCTGCAAAAGGGGCCCAAACCAAGTACTGACTACATATACATGCTTATACTTTTCAGAGATCCGATATTGTTCTATGTACACTCCTTGTTTTATTGATTGCATGCAATATTCTAATTTTCTGAGATTGTGGATTTGGGGTTTTCATGAGCTGTACTCCATAATCATCACAATTATGACAAATCACGGCTTGAACTATCTTGCTTTGCATGTAATGAGTCTATCTCATATATTAGTTTCCCCTTTTAAGTTGCATTACTGAAATAAATGAACTTTTGGACGATATTCTAATTTTTCGAGTTTCACCGGTATATAAATCTGTTAATTGGATAAATAGTCTATGGCAACTTCCTGGAGCTTCCTGATGTTTATGTTTCTTCTAGAGAAAAGCAGACACTTCACATAAAGTGGTTACTTGAGGATGCTTGAAAATTTTGAACCAAACTTACTTGATTTTGATTAATGGATTTCTATTACTATTAATGGATTACTAAATACAATTATTCACATTTTTTTATTCATGCAATACAGTTTTAAATGAAAAATCTATAAAAAGGTATATTTTAAAAGAAATAGTATAGTTTATGACACACACACACAGAAAAAATTTTGTGCAGTTTCATAGTAAAATGTGATCTCTTTTCCATCCCTCCTCACCCTGTCAGTCTTCCTCAAGGTGACGTCCTCCAAATATCTTGCAGTTCCCATAATGTTCTGCAAACTGTGAAAGCTGATCCAACACAAATAAAGCATAGCAAATTGGTAAAGGCAGAATTAAGTAGTTATATGTGAATAGTCATATTCCTTTGGAAAGAAATAATGAACTGAAAAATAGGATGGAATAGACTTATACATGAATCAATAAGAAATTGCAAGGTTACAATTGGATACTCAGCAGAGGTTTCACTAGTATGTCTTTGAAAACTCAGTTGGAAAAAATATGAAATAAGGCTAATTAAAATCTCTCATTTTAATTAGCTTAGCTCAAGCTGTACATGTATGAAATATAAATGAAGCTCTGCACTTGACTCTGTCATTTGGGAGCCAATCCATGGTTTTCAAGTTAAGAGGGTGAAATATGTAACAATATGCTGAGAGAAAGCATTATTTTCCTGAGAGTATCCAATTTATTGGCATTCAATCTATTATTATGATCACTAAACATGACTGAGGATGGAAGTATTGAACATCTCTTGAATTTCTTAATCATCATTTTCTGAGAAAAGCTTTGGAGGAAACTAGCTAGTTTGTTTATTGATCTTTTGTTTAATTTTATTATTCAGCTACCCTGCAATACCACTAGGCAGGTTAAAGGTTCCCATTTTGGAGATCTAACAGAACCTATTCATCCTTGGAGGGGCTAAGCACGGATGTACGTACATTATCCCTGTGAGGGGGGTTCCCATTTTTTAACCTTTACAATGATGAACTGGTGACAGATTTTGCAATTTTGACCTCCATCCTCCAATCCCAAATTCTTCTGTATCCAGATACTACGGCTATTCTTTCAGTTCCAGAAATTAGGTTATGTAGAGGACTTAAGGAGTTTTCAAGGTAATGTGCTAAACAGTGCCCTGAAGTAAAGTATCAAAAACAAAACTTTTGGTCTTTTCCAAAAGATACTCTGATAATCCATCAAGCTGGACAGTTAATAGAAGATCCATAGAGTAGGTGAAATTATTTAAATACCTAGGTGTTTAATTTCAATTTTCTACATGCTGCAGTCAATAAGAGACTTAACTACAAAAGCTCAAAAATATTTCTAGAGATCAACAAATTAGTTGGGTATGGGAAGAATTTTATCCCTATAGCACTTAAATTATTCAAGGTAAAAGCCCTTGGTATGATCTCAGATGTGTATTTTCAAAAAATTCTCAGTCCTTGAACAAATGCAAACAAAGTTCTGAAAATCAATAGTACATATTCATTACTCAACTTCCAATGCCATCACCACATTAGAGCTAGGCTGCATCTCATTTGAGGTCCAGGCAATATTATGTCAATTAAGATTCTGAGCAAAACAAATCACTTGGGGAATCTCATTGGTACAACTCATTCAATATGAGAAGAAAGACTAGTGATGACATGAAAGAAATGTTGCAGTATTTGCGGGGCTGCCACAAAGAAGATGAGATCAATCTATTTCCCAAAGCACCAGAAGGCAAGATAATAAACATTGGATGGAGACGAATTAAGGAGAGAAGCAACTTCGAACTAAGGAGAAATTTTGTAACAGTGGGAACAATTAACCAATAAACAGCTTGCCTTCAGAAGTTGTGGGTGCTCCATCACTGGAGGCTTTTAAGAAGAGACTGGACATCCACTTGTCTGGAATGCTGTAGAGTCTCCTGCTTGAGCAGGGGGCTGGACTGACTGAGTCCCTTCCACCACCACCACCATCATCAAACTGTTTATTATTGTTGTTGTTGTTATATTCCAAATGATATACCTCAAGCTATTCTGAAAACAAACAAATAAACAAATAGACCAAGATCTGAGACAGTGTGAATTTTCAATTCCAGCCCTACTGCTTGAGACCTAGAACAAAACATGGTAGAAGTTAAGCAAAAGGTATGGGACTTAGACAGTCAGGTAGTCAGAGCCAAACTTTCCCATTTCCTGTTGCAGGTGAATAGCTCTCTCCACTTGGTCACTCCTCAATTACTTCTATGATTCTATATGGCTGACATAGAAGGGTCTTCTCCCTAGCTCTTATAGATGCTCTTCCTATTAAGGTAGCAGCTGTTCAAAATGATGATATGAAAATTAAGTATGTGTTTGCTCAAATATTGAGTCTATTTCACATATTTTTAAAGTGCCCATTCTAGTCAGAACTAATACATCCCCTCTTGAGCCAGGTAGATTCCTCTCAAGAAGACGAGGTTGAGTTCTTCTTATTAAGTGACCAATACCTGGGGGTTTTGAAGGCAGCAAGAAAAATTTTATTTATAGCCTTAGCTCACAAGCCATTTGTTATCTCCAATGAATTGCTAATTTTATAGAGATTCTTACTATTATTTATGAATGTATTATTCATATGCAAGTGTCAACACTGTATAATATGTTTTAATCTTAACTTTTGTGACTTGGTCTTGGTCTGTAAATAAATCAAAAGAAACAAACTGATGTAGCTGAAAAACAGATGGATCCATTTACTGTTAGTTCAAATCTAGATAATAGTGGATCTATTAATGAAATGAATGATTATCAGCTTCAGTTCTCCATTTATACAACAGAACAAGAAAAACCTTCAGATATAAATGGGATTAGATATTTCCCATGAGGTAAAGTTGTCTGTAACTCAAAGAAAATGAATAAATATAGATTTTCAAACACATCAAAATCTGGGATTTTTACAAGTTGATTGATTAAATAACATTTTACAGCAGACATTTTCTTCTCCAAGACACATAAACCTAAAAAAGCTTCATCAAGGTATGACTTCAAAACATGAATGTATTTTTTTTAAATGAGAGAGCTATATTCTCTCACGGGAGTCTTATCAGCTTATTTAATTTCCTATGGAGGATTGGGGTTAAGAAATATTTTCAATAATTCATTTCCAATAGTCGTTGAAATGCTTGCTTCCTATTAAACATTTTTATAGCAAAGGTGGGTGGTAATCTAACATTGGGGAGCATGGGAATAATAAATTACCAAAATGAAATCTTGCAATTAACCCATACTTGTTTTAAGATTAGACACATAAAATCTAACTTCTCAGACACTCTGTGGAAATCAGTCTTTTGGTTTGAGAATAAAATTAGACCCTTTTTCCCTATTAGAAACTAGTCAAAAGAAATTATGCAGTGATAGAACAAATTGTTTATATGCAGGAGTTTGGGGACTTAATCACCGGCCTCTCTACTTAAATGTGTTGAATAAATATGATTTAAAAATGCTTCTGCATAAAACCCAGGAGAATTGTAACCTGTCAGAAAGACAGTCTGACCTGGAACAAGAAAGCTTCCTGTTTTGACTTCATGCCATCAGCCCAGAGAAAACACTAAAAAGAAAATGTTGCTTTTATTAGAAGAACATGCATAATATATATGATGCAAATTAAGTTCCATGCTCTTCATCCTATAAGATTGTCTACCCAGTTTCCACCATTAAGGAGCCTTGGTGGAGCAGTGGGCTAATGCCTCCTTAAGTAACACCAGCTGCCTGCAATTAGTGCAGGTTCGAGTCCCACCAGGCTCAAGGTTGACTCAGCCTTCCATCCTTCCGAGGTAGGTAAAATGAGGACCCAGATTGTTGGGGGCAATAAGCTGACTTTGTAATAATGCCGCTTGGGGGGGGGGCAAAAGCCCTAATAAGCAGGCATATACATAGAATGAAGGCTATTGCTAAACACATTGGTTTGTGCTTAAATTGTAAGCCGCCCTGAGTCTTCGGAGAAGGGCGGGATATAAATGGGATTAAAATAAAAAATAAAATAAAAAAATTCAGTGGGATTGATTAATAACTGAGAAACAAACAAACAAACAAAAAAGATTAGAACTGCTTGCAATATTTCCAAGGAAATGAGCTTCAATCTGCTGCAATTGTTGCATTTGGGATTGTTTGGTGTATTGATTTTTCAAAAGAAATGCAGAAGAGAATGCAGGAATTCAGGCATTATGACCACATTGGAACTCTTTAGAGATGCAATTATCCCCAGTGGAGAGCCATTGTAACCTGGATCATAGTTCTACTCTTCCTGGAAACGAATGGCATAGCATTAGCCTCTTCAGCTTTAAACCAAAGAACAGAGGCAAGCAGCTAGAGACTGTGTCCTCACAGACCAGAAGTACATGACACAAAAAAAGAACTTCATCCTGTTGGAAATTTGAATTCAGGAGACACCAGTGTCAGGAAATGTGTTGTTAAATACTAAAAGAATTCCAGATAATTAAATAGATCTTATGAGCAAACAACAAAATTAAGCCTATAACATAATTATCTTAGATATAGAGTATGGGTTTAACCCAGATATCAATGAATGCTACTCATTATAGTTGAACAAAAGTAAGATTTATTAGAAAATACATTGGCTAGAAAAGCTTCAGTTTCAACTTACATCTTCAGTAGAGATGAGAACCCAAATGTGTCTCTTAAAAGTGCAGAGTCATTTAACTAACAATAATAACAGGTAAACTAACAATAACCCAGGTAAAAGACTGATACAAGAAGGGTATATTTTCTCCATGAATGTGATAATAATGTGATTTAGCTGACAAAAAGAAAAGGCAGTCTAGAAATCTTCCAAGAACTTGTTCTTTGCTGTAAATTTTCTGCAATGGTGTTCACAGTTATGGTAGAAAAAAGTCAATATTGCAGTGTGAAATTATGATCAAAGTAATGTCTGATTTCTGTGTGTGTATCACAATCATGTAAAAAAAGAAGATGAATTCAGTGGCTATCCTGGCTGCCATCTTGACTTTTTTGTACTAAATCATGTGAACGTCCCTTGTCTTCTGAAATACACTTATAAAACCATGCTCTGCCTGTTATGTATGCAGGCATCTGCATAGCAACAGCCATCAGGGGGCGTTGGCCTGGACAGTTTCAGCGGGAAACCTAGGGCCAACCCCATTGGCTGTTAGCTTACCTGGCCAGGTATATAAGGAGGCCAGGTAGCCCTCATTCCCTAGTTCACTTCCCCTTCCAATAAAGAGCTGAACTCACACACCGGCTGGCGTCTCTCTTGCGTCGGACCCACTACACAATAGTGGCGACGAAGGTGGGATTGCTGCCGACCAAGAGCTGAAGTCACTGGGGAAACGCTCCGCGAGCTGAAGGGAAAGGCATTTTTCCTTCTTCCCCCCACAACCGCCAGCCGAACCGGGAACGCCAAGCGCCACATCCACGACCAACTGCCACCATGGCTAGAGCCGGACAACCCCGTGAATTCGAGACCCGCCGCCCCGAAACCTGGACCCGTTACCTGGCTCACGTTGAACTGTACATGCGGTTCAATCAGATATCGGAGGACGGTGCAAAGGCGGCCGCCCTGCTCTGCCTTGGGGGACCAGCGCTGCTGGAAGTCGCCGCGAACCTGTTCCCCCAGGAGGCCATCAACACCGTCGCGTACCGAGACCTCGTGGCCAGGCTCAACACACATTTCAGGCCCCGGCGCTCCAAGGTGGCCGCACGGTCACAATTCGAGAAAAGGGACCAGCGCCCCGACGAGACCGGCGCCGACTTCCTCGCCGCCCTGCGGGAAGCTGCCGTCGCTTGCAGGTTCACAAATTTGGAGGAGCGATTACGGGACCGGCTGATTTGCGGCCTACGCGACAGGCGGTTGCAGGAGCGCCTGTTCGAAAGAGAGGAGGTCTCTCTCCAGGAAGCCGAGGACGCCATCCTAGCACACAAAGCGGCCTGCGGGGCCGTCCAAGCCTGCCAGGGAACCCGGCCTGGCAACCAGGCAACCAGCGTCCACCGGCAAGGGGCCACAGAGGAGGACGACCTGAGCATCGACATCCTCCAGCGGAAGTAGACCCCCAACCAGCGAGCCAGACACCCAGACAGGCCCAGGCCTCCCAGCAACACCGCCATTCCCCAGAGGTGCACAGGGTGTGGTGGGAACCACATGCGCAGCCTCTGCAAGTTCCGGTCCGCCACGTGCCGGGCCTGCAAGAAAACAGGCCACATAGCCGCCGTCTGCCGTAGCCGCCGCCCCCGGGAGGAGATCCACGAGCTGCAGCCGGAGGAACCACCGTTCGAAGGTACTGGGGCCCCCACCAAAACAAAAATTGGCTATGTCGAGAGCCGGCTGGCCATTAACCACACAGGTAGCCACCGGCTGCTCAAACCCAAAATTAGATCAGCAATCCATTTGCAAGGCGTCCCTTGCAGCATGGAGCTTGACTCCGGATCAGTGGTCTCGATTATTTCGGACGAGACTCTTAACCACATAATTAGCCGGAGCAAGCAACGGATTAAATTACGGCCTACTAAATTAACCTTGACCGATTTTCAGAATTCGCCGGTCAAGGTGAAGGGGGAGGCCACCATTTCAGTGGGGTTTAAGGGTCGTGAAGGGCACCTGGATGTTGTAGTGGTAGAGGGCCGCAGAGCCAGCCTGGTCGGGCTGGACTGGTTTGAGGCCCTGGGAATCTCAGTATCCGGGATCCATCGGATCCAGGGGGACTCCGTTGAGGCCGTTTGCCGGGAGTTCGCCGACGTCTTTGACGGGTCATTAGGCAAGTACACCGGGGCCCCCATATCGTTCAAGCTTAACTCAAACGTCCCCCCCGTTAGGGTCCGGCCGCGACGAGTCCCATTTGCGCTCAAACACAAAATCGAGCGCGAACTAGACAAGTTGGTGGCCCAGGGAATCTTAGAGCCCGTAGATGCAGGGGAGTGGGAAACCCCCATCGTGACCCCCGTCAAATCCAACAGGGAAATAAGGATCTGCGCCGACTATAAGTGCTTGGTGAACCGCGCCCTAAACCCGCACGCTTACCCGGTTCCCGCGGTCAGCCACGTTCTCGCTTCCCTCCAAGGCGGCGCCATCTTTGCAAGGCTCGATCTTGCACAGGCGTACCAGCAACTCACGGTCACTAGGGAAACAGCTGACATCCAAACCATAGTAACCCATAAGGGGGCGTTCCGGGTGAACAGGCTGCAGTTTGGAGTCAGCGTTGCTCCCAGCATTTTCCAGGAGGTTATGGAAAAGACACTCAAGGGCATTCCAGGAGTCTGCCCCTATTTTGATGACATGCTGATCGCAGGAGCATCAGCAGAGGAACTGGCAGGGAGGCTTAGGGAAGTGCTGGCAAGGCTGCGCACAGCTGGCCTCAAACTCAAAAAGGAAAAATGCAGCATAGGCGTTCCTTCCACAGAATTTTTGGGGTTCAGAGTAGACGCCAGGGGAATCCACCCCACAGAATCCAAGGTGAGGGCCATCAAACTAGCACCCACACCCAAGAACAAAGCAGAGCTTCAGGCATTCCTGGGTCTGCTGAATTTCTACCATACATTCCTCCCACACAAGGCAGCCATCGCTGAACCGCTCCACAGGCTGCTAGACAAACAGGCAACATGGGCCTGGATGGCCACCCATGATCAGAGCTTCAAGGCCCTGAAGGCATTGCTGTCGGACAAGTCCACAGTAACCCATTTCATCGAGTCCAAGCCCATTTGTATTGCCTGCGATGCATCCCCTTATGGTGTGGGCGCTGTCCTAAGCCACCTTGAGCCCAATGGGGCACAAGTCCCCATAGCATACTATTCTAGGACACTGTCTGGAGCAGAAAGAAACTATGCCCAAATAGACAAAGAAGCCCTGGCAATCGTGGCAGGAATCAAGAAATTCCACGATTACTTATATGGCAGGGAGTTTACTGTCTTCACGGACCACAAACCACTCCTGGGCCTGTTCACCACAGACAGGCAAACCCCCCAGATTCTGTCCCCCAGGATGCTCCGGTGGTCCATCTTCCTTGCAGCATACAATTGCAAGCTGGTGCACAAGCCAGGGAAGGAGATGGGCCATGCAGACGGTCTAAGTAGGCTCCCCTTAGACACACACGACCCAGACCCAGCACCAGCCACACAGATCCTAGCCCTGCAGGAACTACCCGAGTGTCCAGTTCTTGCCAAGGACATTGCCAGCCACACAGCCACAGACAACATCATGGGCAGGGTGCACTCATGGGTTTGCACAGGGTGGCAGGACAAATCCCCGGGACCAGAGTTTCAGGCCTATTTCATTAGACGCGATGAAATCTCCACACACAAGGGGTGCCTCCTTTGGGGTAGCAGGGTCATCATTCCACCCGCACTACGCGCCAGGGTATTGGACTCCTTACACGAAGGGCACCCGGGGGTGGTCAGGATGAAGGCACTGGCTAGGAGCTACCTCTGGTGGCCCGGGTTGGACAAGGAGGTTGAGGATCGGGTCAAGGCCTGTTATACGTGCCAGAGATCCAGGCCAGAAGTGCCACATGCACCAGTACACCGGTGGGAGGCCACACACACGCCATGGTCCCACATTCATATTGACTATGCGGGGCCATTCCAGGGTCAACTATTTTTAGTAGTGGTGGACAGTCACTCCAAGTGGTTAGAGGTAGTCCCTGTCCCCAACATGACCTCGGGGAGGACAAACCAGGTTCTCAGAGCTCTCTTTGCCACACACGGCCTCCCCGACGTAATTGTGTCTGATAATGGGGCTCAGTTTACTGCTGCTGATTTCCAGGCGTTCTTGAAGGCGAACTGGATTAGGCACACCACCTCTGCGCCTTTCCATCCATCTACCAATGGGCAGGCCGAACGGATGGTAAGGACGACCAAAGATGCACTCTGGCGCATCATCAGCGGGGACTGGCACCACAGACTGGCCAAATTTTTACTAGCCCAACATACAACACCATGCGTGGCTACCGGCAAGAGCCCAGCAGAACTGCGATGGGGACGGCGCCTCATCACCAAGCTGGACCGCCTACACCCAGACCGGGTAGCAGCCGAAACCGGAAGGGCAACATCACCATCATCACCATCACCACCAGCATCACTACCATCACCATTGCCATCATCACCCACACACAGGGTCCTCAACCTGGGGGACCTGGTCTGGGCAAGGAACTATGGGGCTGGACATCCTTGGGTTCCGGGGACAGTGGTCGGGAAAACAGGACCCCTTTCGTACATTGTAGGGGTGGAGGGGGACAGACGCATAAGGCGACACATCGATCAGCTCAGAGGAAGAGTCCCTGAGCACGTCACACACGCCCCTGAGCGCATCACACACGTCCCTGAACTCAACGCACACAATCAACAGGAGGACCACACTCCAGGAGGGGTCAACCCAGCTGAGGACGTCACAGGGCAGGGACCAGAGGAGGAGGACTTCCTGATGCCGGCTCCTTGCAGCCCTGCACAAAGGCCTCAGGAACCCACGGTCCAAGCCCAGGGGCCAAGCACACCCAGACGATCCACCCGTCCACACAGGACACCAGCCTACCTGTTGGACTATGTGTGCAAGTGACCCTCACACAAGGACACCACTGTTTTTTTTTATATATATACTCATAGTTATAGTAGTTGCATGTTGTTGTTGTTATGTGGGTCTTCTCTAAGGGGGGGAGGGGTGTTATGTATGCAGGCATCTGCATAGCAACAGCCATCAGGGGGCGTTGGCCTGGACAGTTTCGGCGGGAAACCTAGGGCCAACCCCATTGGCTGTTAGCTTACCTGGCCAGGTATATAAGGAGGCCAGGTAGCCCTCATTCCCTAGTTCACTTCCCCTTCCAATAAAGAGCTGAACTCACACACCGGCTGGCGTCTCTCTTGCGTTGGATCCACTACACAATACTGCCCATTGTATCCATCAAATCAACCTGATAAAAGACTCATGGCATACCTGTGGCATTCTTGCCAGAATGTTTTTATGATTCTCCGATTTCTTTCAAATGGCACATAAGCAATTTTATTTGAAACTACTTTTTTCACACTAAGAGAGCAAAGGTGTGACTGAAACGATAGAAACTTTTCACGTAGAATTAGATTCTAATGGTTAGATTTTATTGCTCCCAGGAAATACTCTGATTGACTTTCTTAGGTGTTGCCAAAGATTAAGTTTTTCACTTAGTAGGGGAAAATATTCCGTTTGGAGTTCTTTCAGTGACAAATTGGAAACTCATCGTTTAAAAATAGGTGTCTTGGTAATAAAATAGCCTCTTTCCCAATGAAGATAACAGAAGCAATTTCCGTTACCAAGCATGTAACTGCTACATTCGAGTTTCTAACAGATAAATACTTTCAATCCTTTGATTGGACCATAGAAGAATATGGATTAAAAAGCATAAAATGGGGGGAGCAAGAATAAATCTGCTAAATTCCATGATTTGGAATGTGTTTCTTAACACAGATAATTATATATCAGAGATTCCTTAATAATTTCATAACCAAAGTAATGAAGAACCAAAAATTTAAGTAGAGTTTTTTCCTATCAGTTTCATAGTATGGGTAGTCCTTGATTTATGATCACAATTGAGCCCAAAATGTCTGTTGTTAACTAAGACATTTGTTAAGTGAGTTTTGCCCCATTTTATGACCTTTTTGCCACAGTTTATTTATTTATTAAACTTATATACCGCCCTTCTCCCGTAGGACCCAGGGCGGTTCACAAGGCGATTAAAACAGTATTACAATACAAAAGTTAATAAAAAATTAAAATAAATTAAATTATCCTTAATTGAAATCTAAAACCCTTAACTCTAATTAAAAAACCCAATTACAATAGGTTAAAAATTAAAAGTTCTCAGTCCTGGCCGGAAAGCTCAAAGAGCCAGGTCTTCAGGTCCCGGCGGAACGAACGAAAATCAGGGGCAGTCCTGAGCTCTACGGGTAACTGGTTCCAAAGGGCAGGCACGCCCATAGAGAAGGCCCTCCCCCTGGGTGTCGCCCACCAGCAATCCTTTGCTGGCGGCACTCTTTTTTTTTATTAAAGAGTTTTACAAAAACAAAATTTTACAATATATCCCCAAATCCCTCCCACCCCAAACCCACCCACTTCCCCCCCACACTTCCCAGAGCTAAATACAGGATTATAGTTACAATAATCATATTCTAAATAAAAATTATGCATAATATACAATTAACCAAATTCATAATGCTCTTTAACTCTCTTTTAACATAACTACAAACAACGTACCAATAACAATATCCCACTAAAATCTACTCATAAGGTAAATGGTACTTTTTGGTCCCATATTTGTTTTGAATATAATTTATCCATCTCCTCCAAACTGAAATATATCTTTCCTGTGAATGATCCTTCAGATAAGCAGAAATCTTAGACATTTCTGCAAGATTCGAAACTTTAAACGCCCATTCTTCTACAGTGGGCAAACTATCCTTCTTCCTATCACCTTTACTGGCGGCACTCTGAGAAGGCCCTCCCTGTGGGAGTGCACAGGACGAAGGGAACTTGATGCCGGCAGCAGGTGTTCCCTCAGATATCCCGGACCCAAGCCATTTAGGGCTTTATAGGTCATCACCAGCACCTTGAATCTCACCTGGAGGGCAACCGGAAGCCAATGCAGCTCGCGGAGCAGAGGTGTTACATGGGAGTATCGGGGAGCCCCCATCACAACTTGCGTGGCCGCATTCTGCACCAGTTGAAGCCTCCGAGTGGTCCTCAAGGGCAGCCCCATGTAGAGAGCATTGCAGTAGTCTAACCGGGAGGTCACGAGCGCATGAGTGACTGTACGCAAGGCATCTCGGTCCAGATAGGGCCGCAACTGGTGCACCAGGTGAACCTGGGCAAAAGCCCCCCTGGTGACGGCTCCTATATGATCTTCAAAACTGAGCCGCGAATCCAGGAGGACACCCAAGTTGCGAGCCCTATCGATGGGGGGGTAACACCTCACCCCCTATCATTAAAGGTGGAATAGAATGATTCGCAGTTGTTAAGGGAATCACTGTAGTTGATAAGTTAGTAACGGTTCTTAGGTAAATCTGGCTTTCCCATCGATTTTATCAAAATGTTGGAAAAGGTTATCACATCACATCTGGGACACAACAACGGTCATAAGCATGAGCCAGTGGCCAAGCATCTGAATTTTGATCACGTGATCACGGGGGTGCTACACAGGTCGTAAGTGTGAAAAAACGGTCATAGGTCACTTTTTTCAGTGCCATTGCAACTTTGAATGGTCACTAAATGAACTGTTGTAAATCGAGGACTACTTGTACTGAAGGTAGGATTTTAGATGCTATATTGAGATGCTCTTAACACTGTAGATTGGTCATGTAGCTAGCAGATTATTACTTCAAGAAATTTGTCGAGCATTACTAATGAATTTGAGTGATCTACTCCCAAGTTTCCCCAGGTCATAATCTATAATAAATAGTTGGCCATATATTGCACTGAAAGTACGGAATGAAAAAGGGTCAGTTCATCTGCCACTGAATGCTTGTATACAATTGTTGTAATCTTCAATCTTCAATCCATAATTGACTTTAATTAGACGTTATATGGGTATGACTTCAGGAAACTCGCTCATAAGCATTCAGCGCTTCAGTGTTAATTTAGGTTTTGTTTCTTGTAGATTGTCATTTATTCTTCCTTAAAAGGGAAATCATACAGAATATACCTCACACAGCAGCTTTTAATTATGCTATCCATACATGCAGCTAACAGTTTGCCACAGCTCTTGAGCATGAAGGAATGACTGATGGCTTATATTAACAGTAAAAAATCAAATGAAGCAATGCTACAGCCTAAGATTTATTTCAAGGGAAAGGAAAACTCCTTTCTTGGTTGACACACAGGAACATTAAAAGGGACTCTCCTTACTCAACATGTTTCTCAAATTTGAAGAAAGGAGCTATTTTTCAACACTGGAAAACATAAGTGAATCAATCAAGATCAGCCAAAGGAAAATTTCAGAGGTTTTATTTGGGGGGGAGGGGGGAGCAGGGCGGGGGAGGGGGAGGAACAGTCAGCTAGACAAAAGTAATCAAGGGGATGTTTGAACAAAATCTTTGCTCCAGGAAATTACTAAGCCTGAAAACAAAAAGATAAAGGAAACATGCTGAATAATACAAGAAAATGCCAAATGGAATGTAATTTTTTTTGTGTGTAGTACATTATTATTTATAGTATATAATAAATATTTTATCCTACACTTCTTCTAAGGACTGCACCATACAAGATGCCCTGCCCACTTGCCATTTTGTGTGTATAACACTCTCAAGAGATTGATTAGATTCAGAAAGAGTGCACAGGGCTTTCTAATGTGGTTCATAATCTAGATAATTCTTTTAGATCATTTTGGTGAGGTCAGGATGAGAGTGGAGTTTGGGGCTATCTACTTTACTGCAAAGCAGAAAATGTATCTTATTTTGTCCATAAGTCCAGAGGCCAGTCAGGATCAAATATTACAAACACTAGAGAAAGCATACTAACAAAATTAGAAGTTAAGAAAACCTGAGATAAGTCAAAAGTCTTACCCAGTTCCAGGAAGACTACAGAATGAAACGATGATCTCCCTATAGACAGCATTGCAACCCCTGTTGGAAATTAAGGATTCTAGAGGTGACCGTTCTTGTTATCCTCTCAAGAAGTCAACAGGGCTGTCAGAATTGTCTCATATTTTTATTTTCTCCTTGCAGCTTGTTCTTTACCAGCAATCCAGGTTTTCCCATTAAGTAAGGACCCTATATTTCTCTTCCTAACTGTCTCTTCATGCTCCCTTCAACCTCCCCTTTCTAAGCACTTCCCTAGTTGTCACACATCTCTTATTGGTTGACACCTATTCCCACTCTTCATTCTGCATGACCGAAGACTGATGGGAATTGTAATTCAGCCAGGAACCCAGTCTGGGATAGGGATGAATCATGTGCATATGTCCTCATTAAAGTTTTATTTATTTGGAAATAATTTTTATTGAAGATTTTAGAATAAACTAAACTCAGAAAGAAAGAAAAAGAAAAGTTGTACAGAAAGAAAAAAAGACAGCAAAAGAAAATAAGAGAAAGGAAAAAAGAAATAGTTAAAGAAGTAACTTCCGATCTCCCAGCACCCAAACCCACAGAAAACCACTATCCTCATAGTCCTCACAGTCTCAGACCTCCTCTCTTGTGATAATATGGTTGTAACAGTAATGTTTGTCTCCACATGTAGCAGGAAAGGACAATTGTCAGTGGACTTAATACATTTTTGAAGTTGTTCTGTCACATCCCTAATCCTTGTTTCCGACAAGCACATTTCAGAAGCTGTTGGGTCCTATTAGCATATATCGATTTTCATTACTCTAAAGAATGAATCACAGCAGCAGGTCTCCTCATTTGAAGGGTACCTTGCATCCCCTCTGCCCTTCAGGATTTCACTGTTCTGACTCCTGTTTTACATTATCTCTTTTTCTTTCCCAGAAGGCTTAGCCTCTGTTCCTCCTATAACAACTTGAAAACCATTTCTGAATTCCACCGATGCAGAATAACTTCCACACCTCTTGGTTTGGAGTATCATTGTGGTCCACTGTATCTTTGACCTGATACATTTTCCTCCTTTCTCCTCAGCTAAGAAGTAACTCTGATCACCTGTTGCTTTGGTTCTCTAAGTGTTTAAGTGCTACTACAATCTTGCACTTTTGGCAATATATGGCAAGTTGTTTCAGAGACACAAAAGCTTTACAGTACAAGTACTACACACAAAAGTTCTGAACTCCTGCACCTCAAATTCCAATTTACTATGAAATCACGTTTCAGTCTGTAATAAAGACTGTTACAATGTGAATATATTTTAGTTCATTCTTTGCTACATACTTTTTCTTGAATTTCAATTAAAACCCTCGTCTCCTTATCTGATTTTCGTTCTTCTTTGTTTACCTGCCCCATTTTTAATATAGCTCCTTTCCTTGCAAAATATCTCAATATGTGCTTATTTGCAGTTTCAAATTATGCTATATAACAAAAGCAGGGTATCATTTCTGGCCTACAAGTCAAACTTGCAATGATTTGCTTCTGCAGGGTATAAAACAGGGGTC